>NC_090265.1:343542143-343842143 GCF_040414725.1 Anabrus simplex | reverse complement strand
TTTAGAATCTCCTTTAATAATAAAGAAACACATATTATTTTGTTTTCGGAAAATCCCAATAGGAAGGGTGGAAAAGGGTGAATAATGGGTCGAATGCCTTTATTGAGTCTACTTATATTTCAGAACCTGAAGATATTACAGACCTGAACATTTGTATTTTGGATCTACTTTAAAAGTAAAGAAACACGTATTTTTTTCTTTTTTTGGAAAATCCAAGTATTGGGGGGTGAAAAGGGGGGTTAAATTTTTAAAATGAGTGTGTCTACAACTTAAAACTTTAAAATTTACAGATGTAAAAATTGGTAGTTAGAATCCCCTTTAAAAATAAAGGAACACGTATTTTTTTGTTTCCTGTAAATCCTAATAGGAGGGGTGTAAAAGGGTGAAAAATGGGTTGAATGCCTTTAATAAGGATACATATATCTCAGAAACGAAGGATATTACAGAACTGAAAATTTGTATATGGGATCTCCTTTAAAAATAAAGAAACGCGTTTTTTAGTTTTTGGAAAATCCAACTAATGGCGGTTAAACAGGAGTGACAAATTGGGGTGAATTTTTTGAAAGACTATATCTACAGATTATCTTGGAAACGTAAAATATTACAGACGTAAAAAGTGGGTGTTTGGAATCTCCTGTAAATGTAAAGAAACAGAGGTGATTTGTTTTTGGAAACTCCACTTAAGGGGAACTCAAAAGGGGTGAAATTTTAAAATGAGAATTTTTACAGTATATCTAAAAAAGCTTAACATGTTACAGAAGTGATAAATGGTATCTTTTATCTCTATTAAACATAAAGAAACGTGTATTTTTAGTTTTCGGAAATACCACTTGGGTGGAGGGGGGGTAAAATTGACTGAAAATGGTGTTGAATTCTTTTAATTAGGCTACTGATATCTCAAAAATGAAGATGTTACAGACGTGAAATTTGATATTTGCAATCTGCTTTAAAAGTAAAGAAACACGTATTCTCGGAAAATCCAATGAAGGGTTGGGGGGGGGGGGGTGAAAGAATTGAAAAATTAATTGTCTTAATTGTATGAGAATACATACATCTAATAAAAACAAAAGTTGTTACAGACGTGAAAATTCGTATTTGGATCTCCTTTAAAAATAAAGAAAAACGCGTTTTGGGGGGAAACCATCTTGGAGGGCAGGAGTGTAAAGGAGACGAATTCCTTTCATTAGGACACATAAATCAAAAACTGAAGAAGTTAGAGTCGTGATAATTGGTATTTAGAGGATCCTTTACTATTAAAGAAACAAGTATTTTTTGCGGGAAAATTCACTTAGGGGTGGGGGGGGGGGGGGAGTGGAGTAGTGTGAAATGAAGTGAAGAAAGTAAATTATTTTTATGGGGATACTTATATCTCAAAACTGAAGGTAATAGACGTGAACATTGGTGTTTGGAATCTCCCTTAAACATATAGAAACAAGCCTTCTTTTAATTTTTTTGGGGGGGAGGGGGTGGTAAATAAACTTAACGGCGGTAGGGTGTAGAAGGAGGTGAGACCAATTGATTTTACTGTTATTAAAGTACTTATAAGGATCCTCCGTTGCTCAGGCAGCAGCGCGCCGGCCTCTCACAACTGGGTTCCGTGGTTCAAATCCCGGTCACTCCATGTGACATTCGTGCTGGACAAAACGGAGGCGGGACAGGTTTTTCTCCGGATACTCCGGTTTTCCGGTCATCAGCCATTCCAGCAACACATAATAATAATAATAATAATAATAATAATAATAATAATAATAATAATAATAATAATAATAATAATAATAATAATAATAATAATAATAATAATGTTCCGGACCGTCATCAAATGTGCGGACCGCGCTGGAAACGGCTACTGGACGGGTAATGACTAAGAATGCAGTCCGACCGCCGGTTCAGTGCCGCCATGGCACCCAATATAACACCACGCCGGATCTCCTGAAGGATTTTATCCATATTAAAAATATTATAGGAAAAGATGGCAAAGATTTACGGACCCAACTGACCGGGAGGAATACCTGAGCCTAGCCCGGGAAGTACGAAATCGATTGCTGGAAAGGAAGATATAAAAGTGGGAGGAAACGTGCCGTAAAATCATAGAAAACCAGTCAGATCGGGAATTTTGGTCGATTCTCGCAGAAAACGAGTCAGATCGCGAATTTCGGCGGATTATATATCTAATACAATAAGCATTCAATTATAAATTTCAGTATAATACCGTAGCGAAGCACGGGTATCTTGCTAGTTATTAAATAAGAATATAATCACTGCATTTCTTATTCTTTGGTATTGAATAGGTTGAACCTCTTTATTTATTATTTCAATTTTAACTGTGATACTTTTCAATACAGAACAATGAATTTTTATCTTTAAACCTCCATGCATGTCGGTGCAGGCTCCCCAGAATCCGAAGGCCTGCATGCTTCGCTCAAGGCGAAGGTGGAATGGGTACCACCTGGGGTAGTAGCTTCTGCTGAACTTCCCTCCATGCTTTAGACAGTTGAAAAACTGTAGACTGGGGTCAGTGATATTTCAATAATAATAATGTTATTTGCTTTACGTCCCACTAACTACTTTTTAAGGTCTTCGGAGACGCCGAGGTGCCGGAATTTAGTCCCGCAGGAGTTCTTTTACGTGCCAGTAAATCTACCGACACGAGGCTGTCGTATTTGAGCACCTTCAAATACCACCGGACTGAGCCAGGATCGAACCTGCCAAGTTGGGGTTAGAAGGCCAGCGCCTTAACCGTCTGAGCCACTCAGCCCGGCGGTGATATTTCACAATGACCAAAATATTACTAAGGTTGTGAGCCTTGGAGAGCCTCACAATGTTTTCTGGCTAAGAGCAGGCATTTCCTCCAACTCAAACTAGGTATGTTTTTCCCGCCAATACTCGGGTGGCTGATTGCAGTGGTTACCCACTGGGCAATGGGGTCACCACATCCCTACGCCTGTCCAATAATCTCCTTATTATTATTAAAATGTAAAAATTTAAAAATGAACTGAAAGGGATTTCTAGGCATAACTTCATTGAATTTGGGAAGTAGCAAACATGTTTGTTGAACAATACATTTCTAAGGCTTTTTTTATGATACTGCTCATCATCCAGAGTCCTAAAAAATTTCTTATATCATTCAAAGTAACAGGCCTCCAACGATCATACCTGTAGTATTTAGTAAAGGGTCTTGCTATGGAGCTCAAAAATTGTTCCGCACATCGGCTAGTTTCTGTTACGAGAAACGGTAGAAATGCCGATGTGAAAAACAACAAGATTCATTACTAGGTAATTTACTCATACCTGGGTTCTTCGAATAATTGGGCATGTGTCCAGGTTGATCAGTGTCTGACCAGTCATCTGAATCAAGACCAGATATATCCTTTGAAAAGAAATCATTAAACATTGTTGGACCTTTATCAGGTTCAGCACTTGCAACTTCGTTAGATGAATCGCTATCACTTTCCTCAACACATGGCACTAAATCAATTTCCACCTCACAATCAGGATACATTTCCTGCTTTCCTGCAAGTAATCTGCACTTTTGTACGATTTACAGGCCATTTTACAAGAGCGCAAAGACACTAACTGAGAACAAGCACGTGGTGACTAAACACGTGAAGACAGCACATGTTCGGGTGTCAACAGGAAGTTACTTTTCTAAGGAATGTAGTTCGCATGTTTATTGATCGATACAATGATCACCCATTTTGAATCTGTGAAAGGTAGACTGCATTTGTGTGACATCTGTGGGAGCTACAATAATCCATTTGAAAATGTGCACTTAAACGTCAATCAACGTGTTTGGCACTGCGGCATGCTAGTTGATCAGCGTGCTTGGCGCTGAATGAGTTAAGATGCTATAATAAAGGTTCGTAAGCATGCTTTGTTATTTGCTTTGCATAATATGATTTGTTGTATCGTAACTGGTATTTCCATGAAATAAGCACAAAAATGGTTAAATAAACAAAATAAGCACAGATATTGAGGTAAAATAAATACCACAAAATCACACCCCTAAACATTTTCTTCTTGAAAATTAACGGGCATTTGTGATTTGCTGAGAAGAACAGCATGCTCCTTCAACAAGATTACAAAACATATTTGGCTGTCTAGAGTCACCACCCCTGGTTGCTTTATAAAGCTATATAATTAAGAATCACACATTATTACATCTTACAGCTTGCAATAAGGCAACCACTCCAGCAGCAAGCTGGTGAACATGTGTACAGATAGAAAATCTGGCCCAGCCTAAGTTTAGGCTGTGGAAGCTTAGTTTTTGAGGATATACAATGTGTCAAGTGAAGACAACTCCTCAGAACAACAACATCAACATTATGGGCTTAATTCAGTTTTGTAGCCACTGTACATGTGCATATATTAAACATTTAAAGTAGCTCTGAAGGAATTATACAAACGTTCATGCGTTGAATGCCTATGAGAACACACATACACATGCTCAAAAGAAAAAGAAAAAAAAAAATCAAGCAACCAGACACAGACTTCTGGTATAAATGGATGAAGGAAGCTTGGGAAAGCATTCCACCCCCACTTATTGAGAAGAAAATTATTTGGAAATGGTGTAATCAAAAGGACGTTGCTTGTGTTCCACAGTTTTCATATATTTTAGCATTTAATAGCATTTCCTTGTGCTAGTGCTACTTCAATAGTTTATTAATGAACTATAAGTTGTAACCGTACAAAAGTACGATCTCCTGATTTTAGATTAGGAAATTTTCATAAAATAATTTGTAATATAAAAGTAATGCAAATCATGTATTTTTTTTGGATGATGTAAGAACATAATTTTTTTAAGAATTTGTTGTTAGGGAATATTGAACATATATATCAAGATTGTGCAACATGGGAAACAATGGCTATATTGATAAAGTCAGTTGAAAGTTTGCAACAAGTGGCTTGAAAACCCGGGGTACAGTCGGGAAGTATAGGCTGAAGAATGTAATTCATCAATGTGGATGAACGTGAGAGCTCGCTCATTTTCTTATCGGCCGCTCGATAGCCAATGTGAGTGCTTTGATTTTGAGTGAGGTTCCATTGTCTGAGAGACACTTGGAGATGTGTCAGGGAAAGTGTTGCTAGTAGTGAATTTTGGAGATGCTAGAGCCACATGGATTAAGACTATACATGTATGTGCATGCGTGCGGCAGTATTGATTATGAGTTCATGATGAGGTCTTTACAAGTTCATTCTCTGTGTGCATTCTGTGAAAGATGCCAAATGATATTCATTTGCTCATTCATTCTCTGGGAAAATGTAAAGTGTGTGGTGGTTTATATGTGTAATTTGAAGCATATGTGTTATTTTGTACAGGACTGATTATTGCTAGATGAAAAAGTAGGCTAAGTATTCATTGCTTGGTCATTCTTTCATTGCTTCAAAATGGCATTCGTCGTTCACTGATTCTACATTGTGAAGTTGTTTGTACCTCGTGTAGTTATAATATGTGGTAACTTTATTCCATGGTGATGGTATTGTTTTGTTCATGCAAAGGAGGTTAAGAAAGAGACAGCAATCTAATCCATATGAAATCATCACTTGGAAGCTTGGCCTTCAAAACTATGTACATACATCTGTGAAACTAGGACGCGATTCAGATATATTAATGTCTTGGAGCAACGCGAGGGACCAGACTAACCTGTGTAGAAAAATACCGGAAGCTGGGAGGACTCAAGGCGTCACTATAAAAAGGAAGTGTTTCTGTAATTAAGGTTAGGGATGACCTTAGCAAATAAGGGGCATCCAAGTGTAAGGAAGGTTGTGGTATCTGTCCTTGCTAGATAAAGTGAAATTCTAGTAGCATCAGTCAGTGCCTATTGGACTATTACCTTGAGGTATGGAATGAATGTAAATATGGAAATTAAGACTGAGTGTTTTTTTTTTTTTTTTTTTTTTTTGCTACTTGGTTTACGTCGCACCGACACAGACAGGCCTTATGGCGACGACGGGACAAGAAAGGCCTAGGAATGGGAAGGAAGTGGCTGTGGCCTTAATTAAGGTACAGCTCCAGCATTTGCCTGGTGTGAAAATGGGAAACCACGGAAAACCATCCTCAGGGCTGCCGACAGTGGGATTCGAACCCACTATCTCCCGGATGCGAGCTCACAGCTGTGCGCCCCTAACCGCATGACCAATTCGCCCAGTGAAGACTGAGTGTATCTAAATTGTTGGTATACTGCACTCTGTGGTTTGTCAATTTTGCAGCAAGACGAGTTGGTATCATTAGATGACGATTGTTGTCGTGGTTATGTATTTTTGTTGTTTTGTTTTAGGAGTAAATTCATGTAGTTAAACTTATAGTAAATTTTCTTATTGATGGAGTGGAAACCTGGCATGCTATCCATATTCATTTTCAGGGTTAAGTAGTAGCAGGTAAAGTAATGAAGCAAATTTGGAGCCTCGTCAACCTAAATTGTTGCCTTGGATGAAAGAGTTCTGTCATGCTCAACAGTTATTTATTTCTGCAAGTATTCTGCAGATGGTGCCCATTTTAGTCACCAATTTTGTTACAAGTTATAAATCTCATTTTACAACTGTATTGGAGTTCAGAGTAATAAATTATTATATTTAAAAAAACCACCTTTCCAATACACAAAATCCTTATAATTAGGATGAAACCATTTTAATTACAAATTGGACATGTTTCGCTCAATCTTAGTGAGCATCATCAGCAATAGGTAACATAAATCATTGGTGGGTCAGGGCCCTGATCCTGTCGTATATCACAAAAGAATGTCTAATATACATTGATAAAAATATATGAATTTAACACTTTAAAAATCAATACGATTATTTGTGTCTATTAAAACAAAAATTGATCATTAAAAGTACTTGAAATGTAAAAATGGAATGGATGGCTTGAAATGTTAAAAATAATATATAGTAATTAAATGTTCTTAAAAATCGTTGTCCAATATATCTACGCTCGATTGTATTAGACTGTTTATGATAAAATCAGTTTTTCATATCAGGGTGAGCTCTTATTATAAACTATGTTGCTGTTTTTTAAGAATAAACATGATGATAAATGTTAAAAATCACATATGATGGTTGAAAAACGAAGTTCACTGGTGATAAAACATCGTCTAGATCGGCGTAAATTAGCCTTTATGGTATTCCTTGCGTTGTGTTTCAGTTATCATTTGTGCAGTAGTGTGTTGACATTGTTCTCCTAACGGAGAATTACTGATCTAGTATGTGAATTTGATTTACGCCGAACTAGACGATGTTTTATCACCAGTGAACTTCGTTTTTCAACCATCATATGTGATTTTTAACGTTTATCATCATGTTTATTCTTAAAAAACAGCAACATAGTTTATAATAAGAGCTCACCCTGATATGAAAAACTGATTTTATTATAAACAGTCTAATACAATCGAGCGTAGATATATTGGACAACGATTTTTAAGAACATCTAATTACTATATATTATTTTTAACATTTCAAGCCATCCATTCCATTTTTACATTTCAAGCAGTTTTAATGATCAATTTTTGTTTTAATAAACACAAATAATCTTATTGATTATTTTTAAAGTGTTAAATTCATATATTTTTATCAATGTATATAAGACATTCTTTTGTGATATACGACAGGATCAGGGCCCTGACCCACCAATGATTTATGTTACCTATTGCTGATGATGCTCACTAAGATTGAGCGAAACATGTCCAATTTGTAATTACAATGGTTTCATCCTAATTATAAAGATTTTGTGGATTGGAAAGGTGGTTTTTTAAATATAATAATTTATTACCAATTTTGTTGTTAATATTTTATTTACATTACACATGGCATGTCAACATGTGGCAAGAATGAGGTCTAGATCTGCTTATAATCTAGGTATGCACACACATACTAGGTACACTTGTGTTGAAGTACTAGTATGTATACAGTAGGTTATGAGAAGGGAATGTAGTGAATCTGATGTTTTGATTTTAAGTAGTGGGGAGATGCAATGGAGAATAATGTACTTGTGTTGAAGTGATTGTGTTTATGTTTTGATCAGTTTCGGATTCAAGCATGAACTTTATGTGTGGATCAATGTTGTTGTTGAGACCGAGAAGAGTGGAAGCTGCATCTGTTGTTTTTTCCTCCATGATTACTAAAGTATTGTCTACACATCTCGCCCAAAAGAGAATACTGGAGAAATTTTTGCAGTCAATTTTGGTATACTCTAAAAAAATCTAGGTAAATCTCCATCAAGATGCCTGAGATCGGCAAACCCAATGCCAAATCATCTTGCTGGTAAATGATGTTGTCAAAAGTAAAGAAATTATTGTTTATAATTAATTTTAAAATGGACATGAAATCCTGAATTTCTAATTTACTTAAATTGCTGTATTTATTTAAATAATTGTTGATAGAGAATAGATTAGCTGTCTATATACTGGGATACATGTTCACAATATCAAAAGAATGGAGAGCGTGATTGGGTTGAATACTGAAATTTTTTAGTTTATCTCTTAGCTCTGTAGTGTTTTTAATGGATTTATTGGATAAAAATTGGTAATTTTTTTTTCAAGAACTTTTGGATAAAATGGGAAGTTTTGTATAAAGGGCTAGGTCTATAATTGACAATTGGGTGAATGGGGACGCCAGCCTTGTGAATCTTGGGAAGTGCTTTTGCGGTGGGAACGAGGTCGAAACTAGTACCATGTTTTAAGGTAACTTGTAACTCACATTGCATAAAATGTTGTACTGAAAAGGTGGAACTGTCAAAACTTATTTATATATTTCAGCGACTTCTCGCTTTCGAGTGAGGTGCTATCTATTGTCAGATTTATGAAGCTCATTTCGACTGTCTTATTTTCCTGTGCTTGCATCTGCTTATTATCACCAAAAAGCCTAATAAGGGGAGTCTTAAGAGTTATGGACAAGATTTATGTCAAGCTTTCATGATTTTAATCTATGAGCTTCAAAATCATTACCTAATTAGGATTAAAACCTTGAGATTACATTTTCTTAAGCCATTTATAACCTGTCATATAAGGCAGTGTTTTTGGCAAGTATTCTTGTAGTAGACTGGTCAAGTCGCTCGCTCTGTAATAGAAGGTACGCAGGTTCTCTTCGGCTTTCTAATTTACATTTAAAAATTTATTTTCGTTCCCTGCCGTTGTTCTTAATACTCTTTTACGCGCTTCCATATACATATATATAGGCTACACACACATCTACCTTATGGACTTATTGCCAATAGCGCTACCTGGGAGTGGTAGAACAGAAACATCCTTTTACGTGGAGGGCAAGTTATGCGCTACTTTACCAGTAGGTGGTAGAACCGGCCCCGAGTCAGAACTTGGATTTGAACTCGTCTGAGCAGGACACAGTGAGGAGAATGCTGGAACATTTCTCTGAAGAAGTTAGATTAGCGGCCTGTTTGCAAAAGGTCGAGACTATTAGGCAAATGGAACAACTGCTGGGGAAATTTGACTCATTGAGTATGCAAAGGGTTCAGAATATGAATCAGGATAACAGGGAAGGTAACAGAAAACGTCAGAACCAAGGGAATTATCAAAGTTATCAAGGGCAGAATAACCAGGGTTTTCAGCAGAGTATGAGCAAGGAAGGAACAGTAGGGGTTTTCAAAACCAAAATAATGATTAGCAAATGGGGTTAAACAATAGGGGAGGGAATGAAAGAACGCTGCAGGAAAATAGAAATATAGATAGGCAGGTAGATAATCACAGGGAGGTAGGTGGAAATGTCAGTAAAGTTCGAACCTGAATTGAGGAGGATCCCACCATCCTGAAAATTTAATCAAGTGAGGAACAAGTGTGATGGGTCAGACACTATGTTCCGTAGTCAGCATACTGTGGTCACATGCGTTATGAAGTGTTACTCAATGAGTTACGATGTTGATGTGCAGGAAGACCTTATCAATGATTGCAATGAATCCTGTCATTGAGGCAGATATTCAAGGTGAGAAGGTTAAAATGTTATTGGATTCTGGAAGCCAGAGATCATGCATTAACCTTAAATATTTTGAGACTATGAAGCACAGAGGCATGAGAGTGGAGAAGATTCCTGTGACCAATGTCGTTGTCGTCCCTGCTGCGGGAATAAGTCACAAAGAATAAGATCTCAAGTTGTCATTGAAATGAACTTAAGTAGGGAGACTATGGAGCAGAGTTGCTTAGTGGTCCCAAACTTAGTCTATGCAATAATTTTAGGTTCTGATTTCCTGAATGAGAGGAAATGTAAGTTAGATTATGGGAATGCATAAATGACCTTACAACCTGAGGGAGGATCGAGACCTGTTAGGCTGACTTATTGTGCTGGAGAGAACCAGTTTGTGTATGACATTTGTCATATTCGGGTTGTTGAGAACAATGAACTTGTAAAGAATGAGAGTGGTGATTCATTGAGCAATTTATTGAGAAAGAAGAAGAACTAAAGGAAGAAATTTGTTGTACTTTGAGTAGTGGGAGTAAGGGATGAGTAAGCAGGAAGAAATGAAGGAAGTTGTGGAGTCTACTGGTCTAGAGAGAGACCACAAAGAGAAGTTAATGTGCTAATGAACTGCTGTGAAGTGTTCTCAAACAAGCCTGGAATGACTAACTTGTGTGTACACAGGTTCAATGTCCTAGACAGATCTAGTGTTAATAGCTACTGATACCCTACTCCACATGTTTATGTTAAAGCCGTGGACGAGTTGATTCAGGAGATGTTGGAGGATGGGATTATTGAGGGATCCACTAGTCAGTATGTAAACCCCCTCGTTGTGGTAGGGAAGAGGGATGGCTTGGTCCACGTTTGTCTCAATGCTCGACAGATAAAAAAGCGCATCGCTGCTGGCCATGAGAGACCTGAGACCAATGAAGTGCTAGTGCAGAGGTTCCAAAGCAGGCAATGGATGACTACTGTGGACCTAAATTCTAGTTTCTGGCAGGTTCCTCTGAGGCAAGAAGACAGGCCATTTACAACCTTTCTGCATCATGGGGAGATTATGCCAGTTTTGTTGTATCTCTTTTGGTATCAAAACATCATCCTCAGGCTTAATACAAGCATTACATGTTGTCTTAGGTTCTGAGACAAGGGAATACATCACCACTTACATTGACGACTTGATCTCGGCATGATCATTAGAGGAACACTTGGATCATTCACAATCATTTACACACTGTCTTTTCCAAATTAATTCAATCTACCTTCACTCTGAAATAAAGTAAATCCAACTTTTGTACACGAACTATTACATATCTTGGACATCAAATTACACCAGAGGATGGGGGTGTAACCCTCAAGTTAGATAGGTTAGAGAAGATCTTTTGTGTGAAAACTCCTAAGAATACCCAACAGCTTAGGTCATTTCCAGGAGTTTGCAACTGTTATAGGCGCTTTGTGATTCGATACTCCCATTTTACTGAACCTTTTAGGAAACTGTTAAAGCAGAGTGCCAAGTGGACATGGTTGCACAGACTCAGGAAAGCACTTGAAGCATTAAAGAACGCATTCCATGAGGCCATGACATTGAAATACTATCAACCTGATGAGGTGTATTATGCCATGACAGATGATACAGATCTTGGTATAGCAGGAGTCGTGTGCCAAACAGATGAACAAGGAAATTGGGGTATTGTCTCTCTGGCCAGTAAAGGGTTTAACTCTGCCAAGAAGTGGTATACTGTCAGTGAGAAGGAGTTGTTGGTGATTGTGTACTCGTTGAGTAAATTTAGGATTTACTTAATGGGGGATAAATTTACCATTTACACTGACCACAATGACTTAACCTTTATCAAGGCTTGTAAGATGACAACTAGTCATATGTCCAAAAAGATTTTAGGTACTCAGGAATACGATTATGATGTAGTCCATGTGAAAGGGACAAGTAATGTCTTGGCTAATTATTTGAGCAGACATTCAGCTGAGGCAGATAATAGGAATACACCAGAAGAGGAGGGAATCTTGGTTTGGTTTGTACTCTGAGGAGGGACACCTGCCTAGAAGAGAAGCAGAGGTTAGCCTAGATGAGAGAGGAGCAGTGCAAGGATGAAAGGTTGAAAGAGAGAAGGAAAGAACTGGAAGAGAAAGATGAAGAAAGAGAAATAGTGCATGGGAATAAGAGAAACAGAATAGAAAACGGTCTCCTATCCAGAAAGGATATCATGGGAAGTTGGAAAGTGGTTGTGCCACAGTATCTCAGGACTGATGTTATTTCGTTCTATCACATGGAGTTAGGTCACTTCATGGCTGAAAAAGTATTGGCTGCTATACAGGAGAACTCTGTATGACAAAATATGGCAGGTGATGTTAGAAAAACACTAGGCAGGTGCGACGCATGTCAAAGGAGCAAGCATCCCAACAGGTATTTGGAGGGTATTAGGCAAACTGTTTAAACAAATGGCCCTAATGAGTCGTCGTATGTAGATCTGTATGGTCCGCTGGTAAAATCACAATATGTATATCAATATATTTTTGTGGTTATGGATGCTTTTACCGAGTACGTTACGTTGTATCCTTTACACAAGGCTACTGGTAGGGCTTGTGTAGGGAAGATCTCAGATCACTACATTTCTCAGTTTAGTATCCCTAAGCAGATTTTATCTCACCATGGCACTCGGTTCATATCTAAGGTATGGAAGAATGAGTTGAGGGAGATTGGTGTGCACATGTGTTACTCATCCATACGCTATCCCCAGGGGAACATGTATGAAAGACTAATGCTTGCAGCCACTCGGCTGGGTCCCAGAATCATTATTACCAAAGTTCTGCAGGAATATCATCTGGTCCAGTCACTTTTCTGAATTTCATCTTTCATAGTGCTTCGACAACTTCATCTTTACTGATTGGTGCTATGGGTCCTTGAACAGGTGTTTACTTGGGAATTGAGGGTGTGGAAACTCCTTATTGCAACCATCCTGGAAATATGGTGTTCAATGGCATACAGCATTTGCTCACTCCATGATAAATGCACTCAAGGGCATGAACAAAAAGGAAAGCAGTGGGCATAGACAAACTAAGTGCAGATATGCTGAAAGCGGCGGGAATTCCAGGAATCCAATGGCTCTACAGACTGCTCAACAAGATATGGGAGGAAAATACTATTCCTGAGGACTGGAAGATGGACATCATTGTACCACTGTTCAAGAAAGGAAACCGACGAAAATGTACTGATTATCGTGGTATTACACTACTGTCTCATGTCCTGAAAATAATGGAAAAAATAATAGAGACCAGAATCAGAGATATTGTTGAACCGATTTTGGAAGAAGAGCAGTATGGTTTCAGACCAGGAAGGTCAACTACAGACCTTATTTCTAATATTTTTGGACATTGAGAAAGCCTGCGACAGTGTACCAAGGGAAAGAATTTGGCAATGCAATGTGAGACAGCCTCATAGACAAAGTGAAAATGTTGCATAGTGGGAATAGAAGTTGTATTCAGGTAGGACGTGGTTTGTCGGACTGGTTTGAAACAAAGAGGAGTGCAGCAGGGCAGCTCATTGTCACCACTTCTATTTATTATTGTGATGGATGTAGTAATGAAATCTATTAAAAGGAAAGAACATGGAGATATCAAAGCCTTCACATTTGCAGATGATGTTGCGATCTGGAGTGACTCAGAAAAGGAATTGGGAGAGATAATGCAAAGCTGGAATGAGGAGTTTAAGAAATATGATTTAAACATCAGTAAGACAAAGACGGTGGTGATGAAAGTGTATGTGGAAGGAGCAGAACCAATAGTCATGTTAAATGAAGCCCAACTGGACAGTGTTCCAGTTTTCAAACACTTGGGTAGCGTTCTATCAAATGACAACCTAGCAAAACATGAGGTGAACAATCGAATCAATAAGGCAACACAGTTTTACCACCACGTAAGACACCTGCTGTGTGACGAGCAAATACCTATGAAAACAAAAATGACATTGTACAAGTCCTATTATACACCAATTCTTACATACAGTCTCAAAACCACAACACTGACCAATAGAGATGATTCCAAACTCCAGGCAGCTGAAATGAAATTCCTACGTACTATGATCCAGAAAACCAGGAAAGACAAGATTAGGAATGAGAAAATTAGAGAAGAAGTAGGAATAGATGATTCTCTCCTCAATAAGATTCAGATATCAAGACTGAAGTGATTTGGTCACGTGAAGGGGATGCCAGATAACAGAACTGCAAGGAAGGAATTTGACAGAAAAGTAGAAGGAAGACGAGCCATGGGAAGGCCACAAAGGAAATAGATTTAGTTAAGAATGATGTACTGCTGAGAAGTCATGATTGGGACAAGCTGGTGGAGAAAGAATGGTACAAGGACAGGATGAGATGGAGGCGGCTCATATACGATACCTATGAAACTGGAGATGGTTTGGGATGATGAGGATGATGACGATGAAAGGATCCTTAAGATCTTTGATAGAGATTCCTTTAAATTGCATTTAAGAATGAACGGTTCAGGATTGCAAGTCAACTCAGGGCCGAAGCAGTAAAGTTATTTGTAGGATTGAATAATGTTCTGTCTGAAGTGAAAAATAAACTAACTGAAGAGAGGTGGAAGATGAAATAATATATATGATTTAAATGGCGTTACTTATTTCCTTGTTATTGGCGCCGATGCGCAGAAGAGGACTCACCTCTGCTGAGGTATGTGCCTATCTGAATTCAAATAAATAGTAGTTATGATCAGCAGGGAGTGTGGAAGGGAAGTGGGAGGGCATGTTCTGGGCGGAGGAACAATTTGAGTGTCACCGAGCGTGTGACACGTTAAAGTTTGACATTTCTTTCTGACTTTGACTTTAATCAATTCCTCATATAAGATGTTAATCTTCTCTTAAAGATCATTTATATTACCCGTCGGATTGTTCCTCTAGTCCAGATAAATGTAAATTTTATCATATATGTTCAATAAATGGCCTTTATTTAAAGTTTTCAAAATTTTCAAGTTCTTGTCTATGTTTGTAAACATGTGGTTGAAGTCTGTCAGGTGATCACTCATGGCCGAGTATCTGCTGTATTTCTTAGCCCTGTCTCAATCATACGTAAAGTCAAATTCTACTCAAATAAACACAAGTCCTAACACACAGTTTTTAGTCTATTATTTACAGAAATGTCTTAAGTACTTAAGAAATATTCTCCATTCGAGAAAAATTATAAGGTCGATAACGTTGTTATGAAGTCTAAGTTAATTTATCTGAAAAATACTTCAATCACTTGGAAGTGTTCATCACTTAAGAAAATACAAGTCTTACGAAACAGTTTTACATGTGTTAGATGGCAAAATATTTTAGTCACTTAACGAGAATACAAGTTCTATCACATGGGTCAAACTTTGTCAATCGAAAATATCACCTTGAAACGTGAGTACTTGGAAAAATTGCAAGTTCTAACACAGTCATTTCAGATCGAAGAAATAGTTAATCACCTTGAAATGTTACTATCGGAAAAAATACAAGTTCTACCACACCATTTATAATTTAAGGTCAGCACAGAAAAAATTCAATCACTCATAAATGGATAAACACTGAAGAAAACTACAAGTTCATTTCTGTTACTGCAGAGTTTAAGTTCCTACACACCGTAGAAATAAACCAATCACTTGACACTTTGGCGAAAACCGTAGGCTACTACATTGAGGCGCGTACTTCAACACGTCGACTGTCGGGTCTCGACTGTGGTACTTCACTGATCTCACTGAGAATCTGCTCTCCTTATATACGAAAATCGTGGGAATTGAAGTTGCTACATTACGTTGAATATCTTCTTTAATCCTTGGCGGATTTTCATCAAACTTGGTAGAAATGAAAATGTTAAAGGGGGCAATACGATGATGTTGTATCTTAATCATAATCCAAAGAAAAGTTATTAACTATAGAACATTTAGAATGTTCGACAGCTCGTCCAATCTCGCTGTGACGAGGCGAGGCAGAATCTGACATCATCAGCTCCATGTCACACACAGCCTACATGCTGCAGCCAGCTGTTGAGTTGGCGCGTGGCGCGTATTTCAAGTTTGAAATGCGGGGACTTTATACTGGACCAGCGTTTCTGGTTCAATATTGTACCGGGAACACTGGTACAGAATTAAGTCCTCGCATTTCGAACTTAAACTTCGTGCTGCGCGCCGATTCAACAACAGGCAGCAGCCAGATACAGCAAGCAGCTCGTGTGTGTGACGTGGAGCAGGTGACGTCACAGCCTGCCTTCTCGTGGCAGAAAGACTATGTCAGAGTGGAACATTTGAAATGTTCTTCATTTAATAACTTTTCTCACAGTAATGTTTGGATTAAATAAACAACATCATCGTGTAGCAGCATATTTTACCTTCATTTCTACAAAGTTTAGTAGAAATCCAACGAGAGCCAACGGAGTTATTAAACAAAATGTAATGCCAGATTTTTGCTCAAATTGAGTATAAATGGAGGGCCAATTCCCTAGGTAAATCAGTGGGTGGGTGTCAGTCAGCAGGCGAGTGTGTGTGTCTTCAGTACCACAGTCGAACCACGTCGGTCGGCTTGTGGAGACCGCGACATTACGCCAAATAATATTCTTTTCGCCGAGTTCCAGACTTTAACTCTGCAGCACTGAGTTTGAACTTTTAAAAATTTCTTCAACTCGTAAGTGGTAGTCTCATTTCCTTAAGTCCCAGACTTTAACTCTGCAGCATTAAGTATGGACTTATAAATTTTTCTGCGATTCGTGAGTGATAGAATTTTGCTCCAATTAAGAGCGATTTAAACTATAATTCATCATATATTTCCAAGTGACTTATTATTTGAACGAGTGTTTCAAACTTGCATTTATTTCCAAGTGCTCATAACTCAAGGTTAATGAAACGACTCGAACAATGATTGAACAGAGTTTTACCTGGCCAAGTAATTGAAATAATTTCGAGAATTTTTATGCTTTCAAATTTCTCAAATTTTGACAAGTGATTGATTACTGAATTAACGTCAATTCGTGACTACGTCACCAGACTTATCAAATTCGTGTGATTTTCGAAATATCTAGTAAATATTCTCATAAACATTGAAATGTGCGTTTATGACAGACAGCGAACTCCATATTTGAACTGTGCATTTGTTGTAGATATTGGACTGTGTATTTAAACTGTGCATTTATGATAAACAGCGAGCTGTGTATTCAGATTGTGCATTTATGATAAGCAGTGGACTGTACATTTGAACTGTGTGTTTACGATATATGATACCTTCATATGATCGAACTACAGACTGTTGAGGAACAGAATCCATTTCATTTAATTTCAAGTTAACATTTATGAACCAGACTGGTTTCACGAATGGAAGATTTTCATTTTTTTTTCCAAGTGATTGAGTTTAAATATCACAGAAACTTAAAATATTTCATGTGTAATAATTTCAGACTGTTCCAAGTGTCACATTTTCCAAACTTATTTAGTCAACTTTATTGATGTTCGACAACACTAAATTTCAAGTGATTCTTTAGTTTATGAGTTTGATTCCATTAACATTCAGTTCTGTTGATTTATCTCCAAGGTGTTAAAATTGTACGGCATGTCTATTAGAACTCAGTTCAAGTGATTAACGATAAAACATGGGATAGATTTTAGTGAACATTCTACCCTGTGATGATTCTCCAGTTATGCCATTCTTATGGGTTTTAAATCTTATTTGAACCCAGTACTAAGTCTCAATTTTTCTGTGCAGAAACTGCTTTCCGTGTTAGCACGTTCCGGGGTTAAGTGTGTACAGTCAAGAGTTATTTTTCCTATAACCAAGTCTCGACGCCCACGCTCCTACACCGTCTAGATCTTCCAGACATCGTATATATAATCAAGAACCTCTAGAATTTCCATTGTGAGAGGAATCGTGGTTCCATGGTGCAGAGAGGAAACTGATGGTCGTACGAGGAGAGCACTCGGATTTCGAGTACATCACCAGTCCAGGACGAAGAAAGAACGTTCACCAGTGTATCTGCTGTACAGAGGTGATATCAATTTTCAACTTTGTTAATAAACTCAAAATTTCAATGAACTTAAGAATCATTTCAAGAAAACCTCTCTCCCTCTGTAAGTACTCCATTAAAAAACCGTACACGCCCTGCGTCTGGTCTTATGCTCGCCATAGACAAAGTACGTCATTTACTGTTACAATATATTATTTCGTCTTCCAACTCTCTTCACTTATACTTAGTTTTCTTTTAATTTCAGACAGAACATTATTCAATTCTACAAATAACTTTACTGCTTCGGCACCGTGTTGACTTGCAATCCTGAAGCGTTCATTTTTAAATACAATTTAAAGGAATATCTATCAAAGATCTTAAGGATATTGTATCAAGAAATATTTTAAATCAAAGGTTTTTATTCACATCAATGTCCATCTTACAATTTTACGAATACAACTGTTAGTTTCCACAACTTTGTCATCAAGAATTGTACTGAACAAGTCATATCAGTTTTATTTACTGTATGACTGGAAACTTTAACAAAGTTTGCTAATAATTTGTTTTAAAATTCCTTGTGTATAAAAGTGTTTTAATTTGTCTTCCCAATCTAGTAGTATGATTTTTGTATCTGATACATTGTGTGATTTATTGTAGCTGATGATGTCTCTTAGGGAAAGAAACATGTACTAGATTTAATTGTATTGAATAGGTGGACCGCTCAAACATAATATTTGAGTTATTCTTAAATATTCGCTACTTGAATACAAGAGGATCTTTAATCTATTATTCTAAGATTTAGATCACATACCTTTGCCTTCACTGCAGATATTGCTAATGTATTGGCAGGTCATGGTGCATGCAGATGATAGGGAAATTCAGCAGATTATCAGAAGGAAATCTCCTAGGGACCCACCCTGTCACTATGAACTAACAACTGTAACATACAGTACAGCAGCAGCACCCTTCCTAGCTACCAGATGCTTGCAGCAACTAACTGAAGATGAAGAATCAATACTTTCCAGAGCAGCGCAAGTTGTTTGCAGATATTTTTATATTGATGATCTAGTAAGTAGCTGCGATGATCTCCAGGATGCTCTTCAGTTGCAGTCTGAAATTATTAACTAGCTAGGGAGTGGAGCATTTCACCACATGAAATGAAGTGCAAACCAACCAGCAATACTGGAAGCAGTTTCAGAAGAGGACAGAGAAACACAGCTCACTTTAAGTCTTTATGAAAGTACTAGTGGAAAATCTTTAGGTCTATTATGGCATCCAGTAATGGATCATTTTCTCATTTATAGTAACCTGTATTCAGACAGTCCCCATCGTACTGATACTTGTGTAACTAAACCAAAAATCCTATCTGTCGTTGCATCAATATTTGATCCACTTGTGTTCATCAGTCCATTGGTCATTTCTTACGAAGATTTTTATGCAGAAACTTTGGCTAGTTAATTTGAACTGGGATAATACAACTCCCATCTCAACTAGTCACAGAATGGAAACAACTTCACCTTCAGCTGCACGCAGTAAGATAATTGGTGGTTAGTCACGTGTAAGGATGTTGATGTACAAATACAGGGTATTTCTGATGCTTCAGAATTTGCGTATGGAGCTCGTCTTTATATACAGTCTGCTGACAAAGAAGGGCAGACCTGTGTAAGATTATTATGTTCTAAATCTAGAGTAGCACCGGTGAAGAAACTGACATTACCAACACTTGAACTGTGTGGAGCTCAATTACTTGGCCAACTACTCCACAAGATTCTTCCAGTTTTGTCTCTCCCAGTCAGCAAGTTGTACCTGTGGACAGACTCTACCATCATCTTAGCTTGGATCGCATCTCCTGCAACACACTGGAAAACATTTGTGGCCAACAGAGTCTCTTCAATTCAAGAAGATTTTCCAAAGGTGAACACACACACATTCCTACCAGCTACAATCCAGCAGACTTAATATCCAGAGGTGTTGCTCTAGGACAACTATAAGGTATGAACATGTGTGGCACAGACCATCTTAGTTAATTGAGCCCACTGAATCATGGCCAGTCATAATCTCATCCCATGCAGAAGAGGAGCCACTTGAGTCATGAAGTACACTTCCTGTAGTCATGTTGATAAGTACAAATTTGGATGAGTTTATGCTGAAGTGCTTGTAACTGTCCCAACTAACTCGAGTTACTACATACTGTTTGCAATTCACTCACAACAGTGCCAATCCTCAAGACAAGAGGTTGGGAATACAAACTGCACCAAGAGCTGTAGATGGCCTTGGACTCCTGTATCCAGATTGCACAACAAGTGTGTTATGATCAAGAAAGAGCTGATTTCAACACTAAACACTGCATCTTGAAGAAGAGCAAACTTGCAGACTTACATCCTTTCTTAGATGACAAGGGAATGCAAAGGGTAGAAGAAAGACTTGTAAAACTGAATCAACCTTATGATACTAAAGCCAGCCCTGCGGTGTAGGGGTAGCGTGGCTGCCTCTTACCCGGAGGCCCCGGGTTCGATTCCTGTCAAGGTCAGGGATTTTTACCTGGATCTGAGGGCTGGTTCGAGGTCCAATCAGCCTATGTGATTACAATTGAGGAGCCATCTGACGGTGAGCTGGCGGCCCCCGCCTAGAAAACCAAGAATAACGGCCAAGAGGATTCGTCATGCTGACCACACGACACTTCGTAACCTGCAGGCCTTCGGGCTGACCAGCGGTCGTTTGGTAGGCCATGGCCCTTCAGGGCTGTTGCGTCATGGAGAGGGGAGGAGGTTTATGATATTAGGCACTAGCTCATCCTTCCTCCCCAGCATGCTTTGAAAAACCTTGTTGCGATGGCAGAACACATTAGGCTTTTGCATGCAGTTACACAGCTAGTAATTGCATTTTTACGAGAAAGATTTTGGATTCCCACGGCCAAGGCGGTTGTGCGAATAGTTATCCACAAATAGATAACCTGTTTAAGATTTCAACAACTGAACAGCTGATGGGACCTGTGACCAGAGTGCAATACTGAGTGTCCGAGCAATCCCTGTACCTCTACGTAAAAACATTATATTGTACAAGGTACTTACATACAAAAACTACAAATCCAGGGGATCTGTATGTGCACCATCGTGCCTTACACAGATTTCTATCTGTCTCCAAGTCCTCAGTGACATCTTGCGGAGCATCTCAGGAGTCATGTTTCGAAAGGCTTCCTCTACACTTTGGCTCAATTTTTCATTAGTTGTGTATGGACGTTGAGCCGCATGGGACTCATTTCCTCTCCATAATGAGTTGTCTGGTGTGTTAAGGTCCAGGTTTCCTAGTGGCCATTTCAATGGGGCTGGAGATGTTGGTGAGCCACGCTCAATCCAGCGGCCTCAAAATTGTTCATCAAGGAACTCGCACACCTGAATAGCAAAATGTGCTGGAGCCCTGTCCTGCTGTAACCACATGAGTCATGATTCCCTTTTCTTGGAGCTGAGGTATTTACCAAGTTTGTAACTATGTGCAAATAAGAATTTCCATTCATGTACCCTTCAAAATAATACGGTCTGAACAAGTGACGTGATGACATCCTGGCCCATACTATAACATGAGGCGGGTTCCTTTCCAACTCTTGCACATAATGGGGATTTTCCTTAGACCAGGAAACCATATTCCTCCTCTGTGAACTGCAATATGTCACACATACATCAGAAAATAACACTCTTGAGCGAGACACGGCATTCGGAAATGGTTTCAACAAAGCACGACAGGCTGCAAGTTGCTGCTCCATGTCATTGTCAGATAATTCATTCACATGCATTGGTCTAAATCCTTTCATTTTCAAATCTCTTTTCATGTGATAACGAATTGTTGTTCGTGGTACTGGAAGTTCAGCTGCTCTTAGGAGAACTGATTTAATTGGAGACTGCTGAAATTATTCAGCAATGGTGGCACACGTTTCTTCCCGCATTTCCTTGTGTCCACTACGCAGCCTGTCTTTGATACTGCAAAAGCACATTTCTCTTAATCAAGCAGAGTAGCTTTACGAGGTGGGGGTTTGCCAAAGCGATCTCTAAACGCACTCATTATTTCTGTCATTGTTTACCCTGTCTGTGGTCGTTCATATCCCACACACACGCGACACTCATCGCTCCTCAATAGTGTAACTGTGGCTGCTCACAACAGCCATAGTTTCACAACTGAAGTAAGACCGACAACAATGCTTTTTGAGAGGTTCAAAGCAGGGATAACAATACAACTATTTAATTCCCCAATTATACAAACTCAGTAGTCCGTGTCATAATATAACAAAATAATAATAATATTATGAAACTAAAGGTAGGTGACTTACCGGACACGCTGTAGAGTTGCTTAATTCTTAATGTAGGAGTTGATTATGGGTCCCTTCCTCGTCAAAAGGGGAAACGTAAGAAGCAAACAGACAACAAAGAGCTACATCACATTGTTCATCAACCTGGTTATCAAGATTCTTCATTGGAGGTGGTGAGTGACATCTCTGCTGATGCCTTCATGGCAGCTTTGAGGAGACTCATATGGAAAATAGTCCACGATCTATAGTGATAATGGCACTAACTTCATTGGAGCCAAGAGAAAGATGCAGGATCTGCAAAAACTGTTCCTTTCAATCTGTTTTTGTGAAGTGATAAGCAGTTATTAGCGATGGACAACATCACATGGCACTTCATACCTCCCAGCTTTCCACACTTTGGTGGATTTTGGGAAGCAGCTGTCAAGTCCATGAAATGCTATTTAAGAAGAGTTTGCGGGTAATGCGTTACTGATGTTTGAGGAGCTGTGTACCTGTACTGCACAGGTAGAAGCATGTCTTAATTACTGCCCTTTAACTGCCTTGTCCAATGATCCTAATGATCATTATTTACCACCTGCTCACTTCCTAACTGCTGTCCTCCTTACAACCATTCTTGAGCCTGACATTACTGACCTGCCCATAAACAGATTGTCTCAGTGACAGCGTATCCCGTCAATGCAGCAGCAGCTGTGGAAGAGATGGTCTGCAGACTGCCTGAATTCACTGCAGCAGAGGAAGAAATTGACCTTTTCCAAGGAGAACCTAGCTGCTGGAACAGTTGTTCTGCTGAAGGAGGACAACCTTCTTCCTCTCTGTTGGAAGTTGGGTGTGATGGAGAATGTTCAACCTGGGAAGGATGGACTTGCACAAGTAGCCACCATCAGAACAAACAAGGGTCTTTTCAAACAACCTACTCAGAAGTTAATTGTGTTACCTATTGAACACTAAACAGGATCATTGTGACTAACACTGAAAATAATGTGTGTCTGATGTGAATATTTCCTTTTGTTTGTTTTCAGATTGTATCTATAATTATGATGATGTGTTTGTAGCTTGCACAGAGAACTCGGATGTGTGTGTGAACAGTTCACTTCATCTTTAATTTCATACAGCAAATAATAATGGATAAGGACATATAAAAAACTACACTGTTGTGCAAAATTTGACAAAAGTAACTTTCGCATGTTGTGTCACTGTCAAGTAACATACTATAGCTTGATGAAACTTGAACCATACATCGGGAATAGCACTTGATAGAACTTTGAATTTCAAGCAACATCTCTCAAATGTAGCTGCTAAAGTAAAAACTAGAAATAATATTCTTCATAAACTTGCTGGTACGTCATGGGGAGCCAATACTCATGTTCTAAGATCAACAGCATTAGCCTTATCATATTCTGTTGCTGAATACTGCTGCCCCTCTTGGATCAATAGTGTTCACACAAAGAAGATCGATGTACAACTCAATCAGGCAATGCGCATAATCACGGGTTGCATTCGGAGCACGAACACACTATGGCTTCCTGTTCTCAGCAATATTCCACCTTCAGCCCTAAGACGATCAGAAGCTCTCCTAAAGGTTTGGAAGAACATTCAGCAGAACCCCCAACTACCCATCCATCAAGATATTACGCACACTGAACATCGACTGAAATCAAGGAAACCACCCTGGCGTACAGCAATGGATCTTGAAAGAACCTCTTTTCATGTTAACAGATCATGGAAAGCCCAGTGGGATCAGTCTTCAGTAGTGAACAAACATCTAGTTGAGAATCCTTCTAAATGCGTACAATGATTTGATCTTCAAAGACGACAGTGGAGAATCATCAATCGGATAAGAACTGGACAAGGCAGATGTGGTTATCTGTTGTGCAAATGGGGTTGGACAAGCTCTGCAGATTGTGATTATGGTGCCTCTTCTCAGTCAATCCACCACATTGTTGCTGACTGCCCAATTCGAGCTTTCAAAGGAACACTAATGGACATTCACCGCACGTCGGATGAAGCAGTTGATTGAGTCAAAATGCTAGACTTAGAGTGAAGTGTTAGAGGGCATTCGACCAGTGCAGGTTATTGTAAATTTAAAAAAATGTGTGTGTGAATAAATTAATTCCATCCCCTGGTCTAAGGACTTTGGACAGCCAAAGTAGGGGACTGCCTGTAGGGGTGAAGTACAGTGGGGACTTCGAGGGCCCTGGGACCGCTACGGTAGCTGTGAAGGCCCTTCAGGAACTCTGAAAAGTGGTGGCAAAAGGGGCTCTGGTTAAGACGCAGCAGGTCGTTATGCTACTTAGGTTCCAGAACAGGTTAAAAAAAAAAAAAAAAAGTAAATGCAATGTAAATATTAATCTTATACCAGTTGTATAGTATCATTTGAAGTAATTCCACATACTGTATATCAGTTGACTATATTTGTAAGTAGTACAGAAGATATTATAAGTAGAATTTTGTAAACAATATAAATTTATTAAGGATGAGCTGTGTGTTTAATAGAAAACATTGTTAGCGTAAATTGTATAATACTGTATTATAGGAACATTTTCTTCTCTTGTTAATTTAATATTTAGTGCTTGACAATAATGTATTTTAGTGTACCATTTGCCACCGAGGTAGACACCTCATTTGCAAATAAAGATATTTTGATTTTGATTTATAGTATTGTACGGACTTGTGACTACGCACAGTTATTCTGAACTATATACATGTGTGTACATAGATTCATCATACGATAAATAAATAAATCGGAAGAACTGCTACAGTATGGTATGGTAGGCAACTGAAAGGAATATGGGATGAGATGAACAGAAATGACACTTTTATGCAGAGACAATAAATTCCACGTAAGTCACTGCGACTCATGATGGTCCCTTCGATATGGTTCTTAAAAGGGTGTGTGATCACCATGGACAGCGATGCATGCTCTGCAATATATTCCCATACTAGCCACAAGATTGGTAACGAGTTCTTGTGGTAGGGCATTTCATTCCTCCACCAGCACGGTTGACAACTGCTGGATAGTCGTTATTGCATGTGGACATGCTGCAATACGTTTGACCAAGATGTCCCCACAACATGCTCAATGGGACTTAAGCCGGGGGAACAGGCAGGCCACGTCTGGAATCACTACTCAGACTGAATCTACTCTTATCTGAGAAGAGCACAAGACCCCTTTCCTCGTTGGTCCAGACCTGATGCTCTTGACATCACAGCAAACAATGCCACCGATGTGCGGATGTCAACAGAACCCAATGTAATGGTCATCAGGCAAACAGACTACCCCCATGCAGTTGCCGTGCCAGTGTGGAGGGTGTGATTGGGTGCCTTGCAGTCCTGTTAAATGTGGTTGCAATTGTACCCGCTACAAGATGTTAGAATCATTCCACATTGATGGTTTTCACTTTACAATGGTGAAAAAATGAGTGTATCCTCCTTATTCAATACATTATATATTCCATCGTTAGACGGAGTAATCAAATTCAAACATGTTTCGGCTCTTTTGAGCCATCTTCAGTGAAAAAAAAAGGGGGGGGGAGTGAAATAAATTACATAATATAAGCTAAAAATGCTAAAAGAAACATAATGAAAGAACAAATTAAAAAACAAAAGAGAGCCTAGACATTAACTAAATTAGCACAATATACAATATTTACACCATCATGTGGAGCAAAAAAGAATGCACTGCATCAGAATTTGGTGAAATAGGGGTTAATACAAAAAACATTGAAACTAAAAACTGTGTTAATCTAAGAAGAAAAGAAATGAAAACAAATGATAGAGATGGAAATGAACAATAAGTGCACATAGTGAGGTTGCGGACCTCTTAGTTTACAAAATATTAGATTTTGTAACAATACAAAACAGGATGAAATCACTGTTGAAAATTCAGGCAGAAAATCTATCCTTGTAGAAACTCATCACATCGAATTGGCTAGGAGGGGAGCAGGAGCTGCTGTTCTAAAGCTTTAAATTTCATTGGTGTTTCTCCTTGTCACAGGCTTTTCGCCTGCATGCTATGTCAGGCTTGGTTTCTCCAAGTTTTTTGCTCCCACTCCCCTCCTAGCCAATTTGATGTGATGAGTTTCTACAAGGATAGATTTTCTGCCTGAATTTTCAACAGTGATTTCATCCTGTTTTGTATTGTTACAAAATCCAATATTTTGTAAATTAAGAGGTCCGCAACCTCACTATGTACACTTATTGTTCATTTCCATCTCTATCATTTGTTTTCATTTCTTTTCTTCTTAGATTAACACAGTTTTTAGTTTCAATGTTTTTTGTATTAACCCCTATTTCACCAAATTCTGATGCAGTGCATTCTTTTTTGCTCCACATGATGGTGTAAATATTGTATATTGTGCTAATTTAGTTAATGTCTAGGCTCTCTTTTGTTTTTTAATTTGTTCTTTCATTATGTTTCTTTTAGCATTTTTAGCTTACATTATGTAATTTATTTCACTCCCCCCCCCTTTTTTTTTTTCACTGAAGATGGCTCAAACGAGCCAAAACATGTTTAAATTTGATTACTCTGTCTAATGATGGAATATATAATGTACTGAATAAGGAGGATACACTCATTTTTTCACCATTGTAAAATTCCACCCACTGTTTGACGCGAGTCTCTTCTTGTTTGTAGCACAATGTAGCAGTCATCTTCTGCATTAGTTGACCGTGATCGACCCCCTCCTCTCCTTCGGGCAGCAGTGCCTGTGGTTCAGAATGCTCTCCATGCACGTGAAACAATGCTGTGAGGCAATACCAAACTCCTGGGCTACACTTGTCACTCTTCATCCTTCTTTCAGTTTCTCAATGATTCTTCTCGTGAGAAGTCATCCATATGCAGTCTCCAGGCCATGTTGTAATGAATAACACCACCACAGTTCACCTTAACAGCTCGCTGATTGAATCACACAGCCTTGATCCGTTCCTTCAACTACCTCCTGGGGTGCGAAGTGTACATAACCTCCTTGTGGTGTACCCTGGGCAATGGACTGCTTATGCAGGACAGCTGATAGTCTATACTAGTAATAACAAGAGTTGGCACATGACAGGTAAGGTTGGAGGGAGGAGCACTGCACGTGCCATTTCACGATGTTGCCACATTCCAGCATTCCTTTCTACATGCTCTTACCCCTCGCTTCCGGCTTACTTGTTCCCTCCTTCATTCTGACCGCTGTGATTTGTTGTAGACTATCTGGCCAGGCGGTGTCGTCCCATTTGCGATCACTCTTATACAAACAGTCAGGTTCTTATCAGTGACATACAAACAGTCAGGCTTGCTGTGAGGGAATTCCTTGCTGAAGGATTGTTACAGGCAGACATCCCTCAAGTAACTGGCGAAACTGGGAATCTTACGAATCGTATGTTGAAAGTCATTAAATTACTTATATTTACCGTTTGAGACTGATGCGTTTATATCGCGACTGACAGGGAATAAACAGGACTCAAATAAACCTTTTATTTAGAGTTACCAGATGGTTGTGGGTGGAAAGGCAGTTAAATGTGTAATGCAGTATTAAGTTAGATAGACCGAATGAGATGGCTGTGTGGTGAGGGGCGCGCAGCTGTAATCTTGCATTCGGGAGATAGTGGGTTCGAACCCCACTGTCGGTAGATGGTTTTCCGTGACTTCCTATTTTCACAACTAGCACAACAAGCCACGGTCGTTTCCTTCCCACTCCAAGCCCTTTCCTATCCCATTATCACCATAAGACCTATCTGCGTCGCTGTGACGTAAATCCAGCGGTAAAACAAACACACGCCACCAAACATTCCTCACTTTTCTGTAAATTTCTGTGAGAGTATCCATTATATAAAGCATAAGGCTTGCCTTTCTTCGCCTCATTGACCTGCATGCCGTAAGTAACCACGCAGATAGCATACCAACAAAAGCTACGTCAACGATGGATGTCTAAAGCTGGAATAATTACAGTATGTCAAGAAGTATAGACTAATATTACCTCAAAAAACGTTTGAGAGAGAGGGTACGGGTTGGGAGAATCCTTATCATACAGTTGTGTGGAGTATGCCTTAATTAGCAGTCCCCTTGCTGCATTGAAGTTGGAAAACGCTGACAGGCTGCTGATAATTTTACAGTGATTGCAAATGGGACAAGAAATGGTCATTCTTCACATTCTTGTTTTCCACTGTCATGGGAGTGGACGCAAATGGGACAAATTTTGCTGTGACTGTGACTGACTTGGTCTCAGGTTACGTTATTTTTTAACAGGGACCGGCCTGATAAGCTCAGAGAGTAGAGCGCTGGCTTTCTGATCCCAACCCTGGCTCAGTCAGGTGGTATTTGAAAATGCTACAGAACGTAAAATCAATAACACTATTATTCTTTAACGGGGGACGATACCTATAGCCTAACAAATCCTTCAACATGCCCTTTGTCATATACTTTGTCTCTGCACACCTTATTAGCCGGTGGTATTCTTTTCACGAGGTGGACGAGTCTTGGGCCTCCCTCTCCCTCGAGGAGTATTTATCGTACTCTAAATATAAATTAAATACAATGAATACATTTCGTACGTACATAAATAGAATTTAAAATACAATTAGAAACTTACTAACAGCCACAAAACATAAACAGAATGCCACTCACACTGAACTACTTGCTACAAGATCTAACTCACAAGTGAAGTGAGAGGTTTGGCAACTCCCAGCAAGACGAGCTACCCAGAAGTTTTATCTCCACGACAACCGCAGTCGCCCCACCCTCGTTTCCATGGCAACCACACAGCCACTCCCTTTATCCCACCACGGCAGGCAGTAAACGGACCTCCCTCTAACAAATGTCAAACGCCAACTCTTGTTATTACTACTATACACAAATAGGCAACCGAACTGGATCTTGGATCTCTCACGGTCAATCACAATTACATCAGAAGATGAAACCTACCAAAGGCACTTATCAAAGCCAACTGACAAGAAAGCTTGGAACCAGCACTCATATTCTACAGACAAATGCAGAAGGCCTGTCAAAGGACAAATGTGAATACCTTAGTAAAGTAGCTGATGACCTGAAATTTGACATCCAAACAATACAAGAAACTCAATTGACAGAGGAAGATTTGGAAAGCAGAGAAAAGGCTGCAGGATACAAAATTATAGCGAGTCTTTTCTCACCTGTCCATGGATCAATCATGTATGCCAGAAGTAGTATTTGCAACATTTCAGAAGTGTACTCCCGAAAAGTTAAAGATATAGAAATAATCACTGCCAAGCTAAATCATTTGACTGTCGCATCAGTTTACAAACCACCTCACTCCAACTGGCCAACTCCACCACTAACTCCACTGCCCACACCTTGTATATATGGAGGAGACTTTAACAGCCATCACACATCCTGGGGCTACCCAAACAATGATGAAAATGGAGAAAAACTGTGGTGTGATAGCCAAGACCCGTATCTCAGTTTTGATGCTAAAGCAGAGAAAACATTCCATTCTGCTATATGGCAATCTGACACCAACTCTGTTTTGGTTAATGTTTCCACAGATGAAAGAAAACTCCCGCTAGACCACACTAGAAAAGTCCTTCAACATTTTCCAAGAATCCAACACCCACTCTCATCACTATAGGTCTTGAAATACCAGTTGTCAGATCCATACATAAACAAAGATGGAACTTCAAGAAGGCAAACTGGAACCAGTACAGATCAGAAGTAGATAGTAATCTGAGATGGATTCCCCCAAAGGCAGGAAACTACAAGAGGTTTATAGGCGTTGTCATCGGTGCAGCTAAGCGAAACATCCCCCGGGGATTCAGGAAGCAGTATATTCCATGTTGGGATAAAACTACCCAAAAAATGTATGAAAGCTATCAGTAAACTGGTGATCCTGACATGGGAAAAAGGATATTAGACCTGAGTAAAGGAAGAAAAGAGAAATGGAGAGATCTAACTTCTCAGCTGAGCTTTACTCACTCCAGCAGAAAAGCACGGACCCTCCTTAGGAAACTTGGCACTGCTTCAAATATACACAAAGAGGAGCCAGGAATAACACCAAATCAAGTGGCACTACATATCAAATCAAGAGCTGACAAAATTCCAATAGACCCTACTACGAAGAAACACATCAAGAGAGAGATGAAGAAATTGGACAACAGTCTCCAAAATGACTCTACTCTTGCTAATTAATTCAGCCAAGAAGAAATTGAGAAAACCATCAACATGCTAAAAATGGGGAACACAGCAGGTTCAGATGGTATTTTCCCTGAATTCATAAGATATCTTGGGAAACATGGGAAAATATGGCTCAAGAACGCCTTCTGCGGCGTATTAGAGACTGGAATCATTCCCCCAGAGTTCAAGATGGCCTACACCATGGCAATCCTCAAACCAGGAAAACCAGCAGATGATCCCTCAAGCTACCATCCTATTGCACTACTGAGTGTTTGCTACAAATTGTTGGAATGCCTCATCCTCAACTGAATCCAGGAAATAATAAATAACATAACACCAACATACCAGGCGGATTTCAGAATCAAACAAAGCTGCTGTGAACAAGTATTAGCATTAACATCATATATTGAGGCAGGATTCCAGAAGAAGCTAAAGACATCCGTCGCTTTTGTTGACCTGACAGCGGCATATGATACAGTTTGGCTGGATGGACTACTAGCCTGACTGAAACTCTTAACTGGTCTGCAAACGTAAGAAATAGATGTAGAAAGATGCTACATTTTCTGAAATGACATAAGGACATTTTGCCACAAGACGTAAAGATAAAACTACTCCAAACTTCGATACTACCAATACTTGACTACTGCGACATTGTCCTCATTGATGCGACCTGTGAACAAACTATGTAACTTCAACGAGCATTGAACTCAGGTCTTCGATTTGTTTTTAACTTGAGTTACGATGCTCACATAACCCCTAGCTACACATTTCTTTCCTGTCTGAAACCCAAGAGGCGATGGAAATTCCATGATATATCGAACTCGAAAGGAAAATCTACCCAAATACATCTCTTCAAAATTCCATTTATTATCCTCATTCCATAATTGTAACACTAGATCTGGCACTTCCCTCACTATTCCCGTCAACCACTCTTCAATACATAACAGATCCTTTGTTGTGGCTGGGTCACGACTTTGGAAGTCACTCCCAGCTGCTGTCAGGAACTCAAACTCAATATCCAAATTTAAGACTGCATGTAGAGATTACCTGTTGAATACCGCTGATTGTTTTGTGTGAATGACGTATGATAGGCTGTGTGATTGTGATTATTATTATTATTATTATTATTATTATTATTATTATTATTATTATTATTATTATTATTATTATTATTATTATAGTGTAATGTACATAATATTTAGCTTCATACTCATGTACATAGATCACTTTTATGGCCATACTTACATTTCCCTTTACTTTATTACTTATTGTGTTCTCTTTATGATTTGTTAATTTTTTCAGTTTGTATCTTACTTTTTCATTATGATTGTTTCTCATTATCTTTATGCTCTGAATTTTATTCTATTTGTTGCTTTCTTTCTTCATTATATGTTGTCCAAATCTGTACTGTTTAGCTTATCTTTGATTTTATGATAGAATAGTACATTTCTTTTATACATGTATTATCTGTAAATTAATTATGTGGTTAAGTGTAAGAGAGGGCCACGAGCCCTAACATCGCCACTGCTAAAGTAAATAAATAAATAAATAAATAAATAAATAAATGAATAAATAAATAAATAAATAAATAAATAAATAAATAAATAAATAAATAAATAAATAAATAAATAAATAAATAAATAAATAAATAAATAAATAAATAAATAAATAAATAAATAAAAGCATACACGCAGCCAAAACTTACAGCCCTTCTGAAGAACATGCTGACAAATTGGTACTTCAAGGTCACCATTGCGCAAAAGACAAGCAAATCTTTTAGGTAAAAAGTGGACTACTTCAAGGGTCTGTATCAGCCCCACTACTTTTCAACTTGTACACCAGTGACATGCCTGACACCATCAGCAAGAAATTCTGCTATCCTGAGGATTTAGCCATCACTGTCCAAACTGTCACATCAGAAGAGGGAGAAAGCATTCTCTCCAATGACTTGGAAGTCTTGAATGCACACTACACAAAGTGGAGACTTTGCCCAAACCTGGCTAAGACAGAAGTATGCTCATTCCATCTGTGTAACCAAATAGCTCACCAAAAGCTCAACATTGTGTTCTGCCAACAAAGAATTAAACATAATTTCAACCCCAAGTACCTTGGCATAACCTTAGACCGTTCTTTAACATACACCTGGAAAATACAAGTCAGAATCTTAAGTCACGAAACATCATGAAGAAACTAGCTGGTACGACATGGGGAGCTGATGCATCCTCACTACGCATTACTGCCCTCATCATGGTTTATCCAGTGGCTGAATATTGTGGCCCGGTGTAACAACGTAGCTCTCATACTTGGGAAGTTCGACGTCCATTTGAACAAATGTATTAGAACCACAACAGGCACATTAAAATCCACCCCAATCCAATGGCTACATACTATCAGTAACATACCACCCCTGGAACAGAGACGACAGGAAGCAACTATACACGAGTGGAAAAAAGTTACACTGTCCTAATCATCCAGAGAATCTTCCAATCCATGAGGTTCTTACTGATCTACCCCTTTCTCCTCTTAAATCAAGGAACCCAATATGGCATGACATAACTGGCTTCAATATCCAGGAAAAATGGCATCAAAGCTGGAGTTCTGCACGTGTGAAACATGAAGGCATCCATGACCCAACAACTGGACTCCCAGGATTTCACCTGAAGAGACATCAATGGTCTAAACTCAACCGTTTAAGAACAGGTCACGTTAGATGTAATGAAATGGCGTATGGCTTTTAGTGCCGGGAGCGTCCGAGGACATGTTCGGCTTGCCAGGTTCAGGTATTTTGGTTTGACACCCGTAGGCGACCTGCACGTCATGACGAGGATGAAATGATGATGAAAGACAACGCTAGATGTAATGCCATGCTACATAAGTGGGGACTTTGAGAATCCCCTGCCTGTGACTGCGGAGCCCTTTTCCAGTCAGTGTAGCACAATATTTACAAGTTCCCCCTGACGAAGTATGATGGACCAGCCCGAGATGCCATCAGTGATACACCTCTCTTCTCAGAATGGCTACAGCAACTAGACATTGATTTGTAAACGCGAACGCTACCAACATTCTTGTCCTTGTACATATGGTCATTTTTTTCTTTTGTATACTTGCCACATGATAAATAAAATAAATAAACTGCCTCGTTTTGTGGGGCCAGACCCATTTGGCGCTATATTTGCGCTGACCTAATGCCAGGTTTCTATGCACATGTGGGAGACCTCTGGCAACATGTTACCGCACTTTCATTTATTTCCACCAAGTAGTTGATATGTTTTGTAGCTTTATCTATCTTGTCCTTAAGTTTTGCACAGCAGTGTATTTAAGACTTTCTGTTAATAGTGTTTTGTAAATATTTTAGTTGCTTGTGTTCCCTATGCTTGTGGGTATTTTGGTTGAAATGATCAACTCATAGTGGTTACTGAACCTGAACTCTGTGCATCAATGCCTGTCTGGTGCTTGAACTGAACTATCTTGAGGACATATCACACAGTTTAATTCTGTTGAATCATGGTAATTCAATGGTGGGGAGCATATTCCGGCCTAGCATTCACTAGTCCTGTGTTAGTTGCTCATTATTACCTGAAATACTCAGATGGCAGAACCCTTCATTACAGCCATTTGAAGGTCATCGACCTAGAAGTTAGCTGGACAATATGACTTATCATTATCCAGTGCATCTGCCCATAGTGGCCAATATTGTGTATTTAATATGTAATTATATAACTGTTGTAAGGATTAATGAATGTTTTACTTAATCAAGTTATTGAATTAAGGCTAATAACAGCAGTAGTGTGCCCCACATTTGTACCTATCCACAGACGACCTAATTTCAAGGAATGTGACTGGAACTTGTTCACTACATGTTTGGAAGTTGCTGTATCTGATATGGGTAACTCTACAAATGATTACAATCCATTTGTGGAAGCTATGAAGAAGAGCTCTAAACTATAAACTCCTTGTGGATGTTGTACAAACTAAGTTCCTGGACTCAACGGACACATGTGAGTTCTGTTATCTAAATATATATAATCATTTAATTGACAGCCATTTCAAGAAAAAACTGTAGGTAAAGGTTTGGCTTTGTCAACATCATTAGCCAAAAACGAAAGAGTGTTGGATTTCCACGCTCGAAGAACTGGACATGTCCAAGAGTTGCCAGAAAGCCTGGAGACTCTTGAAGAGGCTTAATCCGTACAGTAGGGAATGCGGCGCATGCCGTGCTCTACTGTCACGTCCCTGGTGGGCGACGACACCGTGCATTGTTTTTTAATTATTTTACTCGCATTATAACCACCAGATCAAGTTGAAATTATGAAGACTAGCCCTGTCTTGTGCTGCCATCTCACAGACATACATTGAACTGGATGGACAAAGCTATATCTGCCAGGGGAAATACTGGAGTTTTGAAGTGATAGTTGCTTCGTGCAAGAAAGATCTATGCCCGCACTTATGATGCAGTAGAATTAGCCGAGTGTTTGTGAATGTTTGGATGCATGTATTACATGTTCTTGGTCGGATACGGTATGTTACTTTCGTGCATTCTAGGTTATTTCAAAAGTAATCTTTAGTCAGTTTTAGTAATTCTGTAGCTTGTATGTTATATTTTAATTGAATTTTACGTAAATATGACAAAGAGACATCTAGATCCACTCAGTGATGCTATCCGTGACTTAGAATTTAGTGAATAAAATGACATATTAGTGAAGGATCTTCAACCAGTGATAGTGAATCAGTGAGTTTAGAGAATACTGCAGGCCCATGTTCGTCAACAGGTGCTGAAGTAGGGTTGGGTAATTGCTTTTCAAGTGACTAGAGTGTGAGTGACCAAAGTGGTGCAGGAGAGTAGAGCAAGTGACCGTGATAGTTTCTCACACAGTGAGTGGGACATTTGTGAATGCAGAAGGGACACATTTGAAGCAAAGTATGATTCTGGAATTAGAGGTGAACTGCAGAACATTATGGATCCAGAGGAAATGTATAGATATTTCACTGAAGATGAGCCGTGTTACCTATTAGCTGATCAACCCTTGTTGATTCATGAACAAAATTATCGATGTAATCAAAACAAAAGAAAGATACAGAAAACAAAGATAGTAAGTGCATATAATTTGCTGATGTACAGGAAACTTTGTAAACATTCAAAGACTCTTATGTCTAAGGCATATAAATTCTACATAGTTAATTCTCAACACAGAATGTTTTAGAATGTCCAGAACATTGGATAACAGAGCCTTAATACACCCTCTTCATAAAAAAAGGGGATAAGAGTAATCCGGATAATTATAGAGGAATGTCTATCTTAGACTGCACGTACAAGAGTTTTTTCTAAGATCTTATATGGAAGGATTAAAGATCAACTAGAAAAAGAGTTAGGAGAATACCAAGGAGGCTTTAGACGCTGGAGAAGTTGTGCTGAACATATCACCACTCTAAAATTAATACTGGCATACTACAGAAAACAAAACAAGGCTATAGTAATAACATTTGTTGACTTCAAGAAGGCATATGATTGTGTACATAGACCTTGAATGTTAAAACTTTTATGGAATTTCGGACTCCATCCTAAATTAATCAAACTGATAGAACTTACTTTAACTAATACCATATCAAAAGTGAAGTTTAAAGGAGAGGTTTTGGAATTATTTTTTATTAAAACAGGTTTAAGACAAGGAGACTGTTTATCACAATTACTATTTAATTGTACACTGACTGACAGAGCAAATGCAACACCAAGAAGGAGTGGTTCGAAAGGGATGAAAGTTGGGGAAAAAACAGAGACGGCACGGACGAATAATTGATGTTTATTTCAAACCGATATGCAGGTTACACAATGCGCACGGCATCGACTCAGTAGGATGTAGGTCCACCGCGAGCGGCGATGCACGCAGAAACACGTCGAGGTACAGAGTCAATAAGAGTGCGGATGGTGTCCTGAGGGATGGTTCTCCATTCTCTGTCAACCATTTGCCACAGTTGGTCGTCCGTACGAGGCTGGGGCAGAGTTTGCAAACGGCGTCCAATGAGATCCCACATGTGTTCAATTGGTGAGAGATCCGGAGAATACGCTGGCCATGGAAGCATCTGTACACCTCGTAGAGCCTGTTGGGAGATGCGAGCAGTGTGTGGGCGGGCATTATCCTGCTGAAACAGAGCATTGGGCAGCCCCTGAAGGTACGGGAGTGCCACCAGCTGCAGCACATGCTGCACATAGCGGTGGGCATTTAACGTGCCTTGAATACGCACTAGAGGCGACGTGGAATCATACGCAATAGCGCCCCAAACCATGATGCCGCGTTGTCTAGCGGTAGGGCGCTCCACAGTTACTGCCGGATTTGACCTTTCTCCACGCCGACGCCACACTCGTCTGCGGTGACTATCACTGACAGAACAGAAGCGTGACTCATCAGAGAACACGACATTCCGCCATTCCCTCATCCAAGTCGCTCTAGCCCGGCACCGTGCCAGGCGTGCACGTCTATGCTGTGGAGTCAATGGTAGTCTTCTGAGCGGACGCCGGGAGTGCAGGCCTCCTTCAACCAATCGACGGGAAATTGTTCTGGTCGATATTGGAACAGCCAGGGTGTCTTGCACATGCTGAAGAATGGCGGTTGACGTGGCATGCGGGGCTGCCACCGCTTGGCGGCGGATGCGCCGATCCTCGCGTGCTGACGTCACTCGGGCTGCGCCTGGACCCCTCGCACGTGCCACATGTCCCTGCGCCAACCATCTTCGCCACAGGCGCTGCACCGTGGACACATCCCTATGGGTATCGGCTGCGATTTGACGAAGCGACCAACCTGCCCTTCTCAGCCCGATCACCATACCCCTCGTAAAGTCGTCTGTCTGCTGGAAATGCCTCCGTTGACGGTGGCCTGGCATTCTTAGCTATACACGTGTCCTGTGGCACACGACAACACGTTCTACAATGACTGTCGGCTGAGAAATCACGGTACGAAGTGGGCCATTCGCCAACGCCGTGTCCCATTTATCGTTCGCTACGTGCGCAGCACAGCGGCGCATTTCACATCATGAGCATACCTCAGTGACATCAGTCTACCCTGCAATTGGCATAAAGTTCTGACCACTCCTTCTTGGTGTTGCATTTGCTCTGTCAGTCAGTGTACATTAGAATTTATAATAAGGGAATGGTACAAGGTCAACCAAAGAACATAAAAGTTGGAAGCTCCTATCAAAATTTTAAGTTTCAACTGTTCAAGATTTGCTGATGCCGTCGGGGGGGGGAACTGAGTCTTCGGGTGGCGGATAGGGGAACCCTACAATTCAGTAGGGCTGGCTGAAATACCCAATACAACTGCGGAACAACAGGCAGCCCAGTTCCTGGGGGCTTTAAAATACTGGGACACCCTCTCTCCAGGGGTCACAAATATGGAGGGCCCAAGCCCAAGGTATGGGTGAAGACCCCAACGGCGTAAGTGGTAGAGAAGGTGGACTTCGGTACGGCATCGGTGGCGGAAGAGTAAAACTTGTATCATCTGTACTCCAGAGGAACGGCTACAGAAGGCGTCTGTACTCCAGTGGAAGAGCCTAGAAGAACACCTGGCAATAGGTATAAAATGCCTTTGGGAGTGGTGACCCCATCGTAATAATCGCCTATATATGGTATCGTACAAGGAAATCAACTTCGGAAAAGGTTAGGGCATCCCCTGCTTAAAGCGACGTGCAGTTCTCAGGGTACTGGGAGAACTGTGAGAAATGGGCGACCAGCAACCAACATTCAGATAGCAATAGTAAATCTTATGACCCTGACAGGAAAGGCAGAGGAAGTAGTAGATTTCATGGAGGAGGAGGTGGAAATGATGGGGCTGAGTAAAGTGAAATGGAAAGGTAATGGAATAAAGAAATTGAGGAAATGATACACATTATACTGGAGTGGTGGCCAAGAGGCAATAAATGAAGTGGGACTAATCATTTTGAAGCAACTGGAGGAGTATGTTGAAGTGGTAGAATGTGTTAGCGACAGAAAAATGAAGATTAGACTAAAGATGAAGAATGAAGTGATGGACTTCATACAAGTATTGCACCAGAGAAGGGAAACAGGGAAGAAGATATTGAAGGATTCTTAAAGAAAGTAAAGGTGTGTAAGTGATTATTATGGGCGATCTGAATGCACAGGTCAGAAACGGGAGACAAGGAAAGGAAGAAATTGAACTATATGGATATGGGAAAAAGAATCGCGAAGGAGAGGAACTAGTGGACTTCTGTGAAAGGAATGAACTTATAGTGGGGAATACATGGTTTCAAAAGAAAAACAGCAGGAAAATTATGAAGAACAAAATCAGTAATTGACTACTTTTTGGTGGAAACGACTAATCGCAGGAAGTTGATGGATGTGACAGCTTTACCAGGAGAAGCATTTGATGGGTGCCATAGAGTTGTAGTGGCAAAATAACAGTTGGGAAAAATGAAAAAACTAAAAGAGATAAGAGAAAGCAAAATAAAAGTATTGATATTGAAAGACAAAAATGTACAGGAAGATTTTCAGGAGATTGAAACAACAAATCCCAGTTACTGAAGTGGAAAATGTAGAAGAGTGGGCCAATTTTAAAAAGGCATTTGTTAGTGCAGCAGAGTGTGCTTGTGGCAGGACATCTACAAGAGTGAAAGAAAAGGTGGAATGAGGAAGTGAGGAAAGTGGTGAAAGAAATGAAGAAAGCCAACCAAGATCAAACAGAAGAAAGCAAACGAAAGTACCTCAACAGCAAACAGGAGATGTAAGAATGTGGTAGGAGAAGAAAAGAAGAAGAGTTGGGAAGAATTTATACAAAAAATGGAAGCGGATATAAGAGGCAGTAGGGGATGCTGTATTGACTTATAAGAAGTAAGAGGACAGAAAGAGTTACCATAAAGCTAGTAAAAAAGGAAGATGGGGAATTGTTAATACACCCAGAAGAGATAAAAAGAAGATGGAAGGAGTATTTTGATAAGCTATTGAATGAGAACAACTGTACAGGGGAGATAGACGCAATACAGTGTGAGGACTCAACAACAGAGGATGACATAACAATGCGGTAGGTGGAGTTAGCGGTACAAAAGATGAAGATGGGAAAAGCAACAGGGATGGATAGAATCAGTATGGAAATGATAAAGGCTGCTGGACCTGTTGGTATGCAATGGCTGAACCGACTAGTAAAGTGTATGTGGAAACACAAATGTGTAACAGAAGACTGGAAAAAAAGATAAAAATACAAGTGTTTAAGAGAGGAGACAAGAAAGTTTGTAGTAACTATAGAGGAATCACACTTAAATCACAGGCAGTTAAATTACTGGAAAGGATATTAGAAAGAAGAATGAGAAGAAAGATTGATGGGGAGTTACAAGAAGAACAATATGGCTTCAGGAGTGGAAGATCTACAGTGAGGCAGCTGATGGAAAAGAACTGGGAATATGGTAAGGATCTGGTCATGACTTTCATAGAAGAAAAGCACATGATAGTGTCCAAAGAGAGAAGGTTTCAGAAACCATGGTTAAAAAGAGACTCGGAAGAAAAATGTTAGAAATGGTGCAAGCAATATACAACAACTGTGTTAGCAGAGTACTGACCTCAGTTGGAAAGACAGAATGGTTTGGGAATAAGACTGGACTAAGACAGGGGAGTTTATTATGGTCATGGACAAAATTATAAAGGAAACAAAGGAAGCCTATGGAGATAAAGAGATGAAGATACTGCTATTTGCAGATGATGTGATCTGAGGAAAGTATGGCATGAAAATCAGTACAGAGAAAAGCAAGACTATGGTTATGTCGAGAGGGGAAAAGCAAGGAAAGGGCACTGTGAAAATTGGAAGTCAGAGTCTGCAAATTGTGGACAGCTTTAAATACCTAGGAAGTGAATTAATGCAAAATGCTCGGGTGGACATGGAGATTAGCAGGAGGGTACAGCAGAGTAATGCATTCTACCAAAGTGTAAGAAAACTTGTTTGGATCAAAGAAGTATCAAGGAAAAGAAAAGAGATAATGTACAAAATGTACTCTGTACCCATACTGACATATGCACCTGAGACTTGGACTTTGACCAGCAGGCAAGAGAGTAGAATTCAAGCCAGTGAGATGAAATTCCTAAGAAGTATGATAAGAAAGACAAGGAAAGACAGAGTGAGAAATAAAGATGTTAGGAAGGAAGTTGGGATGTATGTATATTGGGTATTCAGCCCGAAGGCTGGTTTGATCCTCCATAGCTCCGCTAACAGCTGTCATAAATAGCCTCGGCGTCACTGAAGAGGCGTACTACGGAAATGAGGAGTGAGGTAGTTTCCCGTTGCAAATGAGAGAGTTGAAAAGAATAAACTAAGGTGGTTTGGACATGTAAAGAGGATGGAGGAGTACAGAACTCCAAGACATATGTTGGAGGCAAAGTGCAAGGGCAAGAAGGAGCAAGAGGAAAACCTAGAACAAGGTGGATTGAATCAGTGAAGAGTGGCATATGAAGACGAAATTTAGACTGGGACAAGATCGTGGAAGAGGTATGGTGGAAGGAAAGAGGAAGATGGAGAAGTACCATAAATACCCTAAGCCGGCAGGAGCTGGATAAAGGGAAATGATGATGATGATTTGCTGATGACCTTGCTCTATTGTTCAACAATATTCAGGAAACTCAACACCAAATTAAATCTCTACAGGAAGTAGCACAAAAAATAGGTCTTACAAAATATCTTTTGAAAAAACTGAGATCATGTTTACACAATCCCCACAAGTAAATAAAATAACAATTGATTGTCAAGAAATCAAAACTGTTGATAAATTTAAGTATTTAGGAGAAATCATAACTTATAATCTTAAAGAGAAACCAACTTGGCATAACAGAATAAATAAATTAAACAAAGCAATTTATTTTACCAGGACTACATACAATAACAAAAGCTATCAACTGCAGCAAAATTAAGACATTATAAAACAGTCACACAGCCAGAAATAACTTATGCTAGTGAAACCATTTTAAAAACTACTATTACAGCTGAAACAGACAAAATACTTAGGACAGAAAGAATAATAATTAGAACATGCATAAATAAACAGTATCAAGTTAATGGAGAATGGCATCAAATAAGACAGTTTATAAGGAAATTGAACCAGTATTGAGCAAATAGTAAAAACGTATACCATTCTTTGGACATCTTATCGGAACACCTGACAATAGAATTAGCAGAAGAATAATTGAAAAATTATGGAATAGCAAGACCAAGATTAAATGGATCATGGAAATTAAGGAGGATATTAAAGAACTACAAATAACAATAGACAATCTCAAAAACAAAACAGAAAAAATTAAGATACTTCAAGGCACACACACCAGGCTACAGACCAAGATAAATAAAAGGTCTAATAGGAGGGTATTTTCAACAGAACAGAGGAAGGCAGCATCTCTCAGAATGAAAAAATATTGGGCTGATAGGAAATCCTTTGTATAATTGACCAGAGTGGTCCCATGTAGGCCATAAAATGTAAAAAAATAAATTATTTATTTTCCACAAATTGTAGATACAATTCAGGGATGGTGAATGGAGAAAGGGCATAGCCCCACATATTCAAATGTGCCTCCATCCTCACTTAAAATTACATACCCCCCCCACACGCACACACGCTCTCTCTCTCTCTCTCATTCACTCACTCTCTTGAATCCCCACATATACTTCAGCTAGGCTGGCTTATTCATACCCTCATACAGTCTCACTCGCTCAGGATCACATAAACTTTCATCCGTCCTCCCACGCATACTGAACATTCACACAGCAGAAAATTATGTCATGTACAGAAGATTTCATTATATATTGTACATTCTTTTTACCACTTTACAAAATTTTTCAGTGGGTAGTTCTTTTGTCTGTGGTGAGAGTTCATTCCACAGCCGAGCAGAACGAATAAAGAAGCCACTCTGATATGATACTGTTCTTGCAAATGGAAGGAAAAGGGGCACATCTCGACCTCTATGAGCGGAACGGTAGGTCAGCTATAAGTGGTTGAAAGGGTTTATGTTAATGTTACCTGCGAGGGATTTTCTCAGATAAGCAATATCTATTTGTTTATAGAGAGCTGTTATGGGGGGCAGTGACCTGGCTGTATTTAACTGACTGTGTTTAGCAATTAGTCGTTCTGCTCGGCGTTGAACTACTTTTAGTTTTGACATGTTCTCCACTCTAGAGGAGTATATATATGTTTTGTATGGAACAAATGATCTACATGATTTACAAACAAATATGTACATAATAAATTAAAAATTAACATCAAAACTCTTCAACCAGGAAAGCGCTGGTGCTGATGGTTTAATGAACTCTTCCCAAACACCTATGAAGCTACGCTGCGGACACTTCCGAATGATGTGGTTCATAGTCTGTTCTTAAGCTCCACAGTTGCAAGCAGATGAATCTAGCCAACCCCATTTGTGCAGCGTTGCTTTGCACCTACCATGACCAGTCTGTACGCGGTTTGGTTGGCACCTTGTAGCTCTTGGTAGATCAGTTTCTGGAACATGCTGGGAAGGATCATCCAATTGGATTTGACGAGGTGATAAGAAATCTCTCCATCCTTCCTTCCAGACTGAGTTCATGTTGAAAGGCCCTGGCTGCTTAATAATGTTATCATCCCAAATAAGCTTCCTGGATTTCAGACACATGGTTGGAGGATTACTCAGTACTGAGTGAATTGGACGGTGTTTGAAGTCAGAAGAGTTGTAAGTTTTCTAAGTTTAGGCAGCAGCTTGTTGTCTTCTTAGTTGTGGAGGAAGTATACTTGCCAGTACGTGCAACCATGGGGTGCCAGGAAGACAGCCCGTACAACAGCATTGGCCATACTATTGCCAAAGGCCATCTGAACTGCTTTCTTTCTGGCTCCCAGTAGAGATCTGTGAATGAATCCCAAGACTCTGTATGCTTTGCACCTTATTTCCTCAACATGCTTGTTCCGTTTTAAATTGCTGCAAATACGAATGCTAAGCAATTTTTTTGAGGTGCAAGGCATCAGATTCTTACCACACAGTGAAATTTGACTTTGTAACAGTGATCTTGCTCTAGTTAAGTGGATATATTTACATTTCTGTACATTTATAGACATTCTATTTATTCTGCACCACAGAGCCAAATTCTCAAGATCTGACCGTAACCTATTTACGTCGTTCTCATTGCGAACAGCTCTGTAAACAATGGTGTCATCAGCGTACTGTGCCATAGTAGACGATACACAACCTGGCAGATCCAACATAAAGATTGTGTACAGAAGCGGCTCTATCACACTATCTTGAATCACACCTGAGGTGACTAAAGTTTGGCCTGACCTGGCCGCACTGAACACAACGCACTGAGTCCAACCTACCAGAAATGGTCGAAACAATGCCAGCAGTCTGGCTTGAATGCCATACTTGTTAAGTTTTAACAACAATCGTTGATGAAATACCTGATCAAAGGCCTTACTCCAGTGGAGAGTTACGTAGTCCACGTGGGAGATATTAAACTCATTCAGGGAATGTTGCCACTCCTCAATTACTGTTGTTAAAAGTGTAGTACAGGATTTTCCAGGGAGGAATCCATGTTGGTTGTTATTCAACAGGTTTCTCTCATTCAGAAAATCCAGCACATGTTTAACAATTAGGCGTTCCATGCTTTTACATAAACCAGACGTAATAGAGACTGCGCGATAGTTGTCTATATTTTTTCTGTCGCTATCTTTGAACACGGGAACGACGTTTGCTTTCTTCCATTCATCTGGCACAGTCCCATAGTTCATTGAAATGTTAAATATTGCACAAAGAGGAGTTGCCAATGCATCTGCACAGCGGTGGGGAATTCTGGCCGGGAATTCTGGGCCGTTCACTGCATGGGGTCTAGTTCTCCGAAGACTTGCTGTGACCTTGTTAACAGTGAAGTAGGAGCTAGTTAGGGGCGAAAAGGGAGGGGTTGCGCTTGTAGTGAACATGTCTTCGTCCTTGTCAGCCATGAAATTATTATTAATTTTACTGTTAAATGTGTCTGCTGTTTCTCGGGGAGAGGAAACTGATAGTCTGTTGTACTTCAAGACAGATGGAGCACTGTTGCAGCTTTTGTTCCTGATGAAAGCCCATAGCTCTTTACTAATGGAATTAAGGTTGTGGATATATGAACTGTTGGCATCACAGATTAATGATTTGATTTTGTTCCTAGCCAGTCTGCACTTCTCCCACCTACTGTCACTTGGATTTTCCTTCTATTTCCCGTATAAATTATTTCTCTTTCGAATACCTGATGTTATCTCTTTAGTGATCCATGGCATTTTTCACTTATTAGAAACTTTCAGCACCACTTGAGTGACGCATTTGAAAAACTTCTTTTCCAGTTTTTCCAAATTTTGTTGATATTTATATCGCCGGGAAGGACGTGAGCGAAATAGGAAGATTTTTGATAGAAGAGAGGAAAGATCATTCCAGTTGGTGCAGGAAAAAGGTTATACTGTTCTGGAGTGGAGTTTTGAGGAGGGTTTTCTGTAGGTCAAAATTGTAATCATAGCTTGGTGATCCCAAAATCTAGGTATTACGTCCAGGGACTGGACAGATGATGGGGAGTTAGTAAGGAACAGGTCTAGCGTGGAATGGGAATTTTGAGTAATACGAGTCGCTTCAAACACTACGGTAACTGACGGAGAAAAATGTCGTAGAAGGTGAAGAGAAAACTATTAGTAAGAGGATTATTTGGCACTGAGGTGGCATTTCTAGACCAAGTAATTTCGAGACTGAGATCATGGGCAATATAAATTATGCCATTATTAATCTATACTTGTTGCACATGATCCAGAGTGGAGAGCAAGGCATCGTTCATCGTTTGCAAGGACTTCGGAGCACGATACACAGATCCGATGAGGAATTTATTACTACCATACGTCATTTCTACCCACACGTCTTCAGCGGTCATCTCCAACTTGGGACGTGTTGTTGGATTACACTCTGGTTTTGCAGCAATAAGAACTCTGCCTCCTGTGGTTAGGATCCCGTCCTTACGGAACACGACAAAAGAATTTGGTAGCACTTCTGAGTCAATAATTGTGTCTGAAAGCCATGTTTCACTGACACATACTAAAGTGGGATTTAGGCCAGAGAGCGAAGCAAGAATATATTCTTTTCTATCTGGACCCGAAATGCTGTGTGCGTTAAACGCAGAGAGAGATTATTATTAACATATTTACTGAGTCACTGGTAATGTCACTGGTATTGGAAAAGAAAGAGATCGCTGGTGGCTGCATTTCGCATTGCCAAGTCCCCGTTCTTCCTTTCTTTAATTTCCTGTATTCTGAAGATGAAATTTTGCACACCTCCTGTGACTACTTGACGAATAACAGTTTCTGTTCACAAATAGTTGATACAGATGTCATTAGTACTGTATGAAGTAATTGAAAGGATCTCCCAAAAGAAGTCATAAAAGGAAATCTCAATAAAGGAGAAGTTACGGTTTTGTACAGGAAAAAGTTGATGGCCATCAAGTGGAGGGATAATAGGGAAGTCTGTATACTGAGTAGCAACCACAACAGCAAAATGAACATGGTCTTGGATAGAAAAGGAGGGATGAAACAGAAATCTCTTGTATGCAATGATTACAATGATAATATGGCGGGTGTCAATCTATCCTATCAATATATTGTTACATATGCCACTACTTGTATGGAGAAAAGAAGTTCCAAGGAAAAGTAAAGAGATAGTGTACAAAATGCACTATGTACCCATACTGACTTATGCACCTGAGACTTGGACTTTGACTAGCAGGCAAGAGAGTGGAATTCAACCCAGTGAGATGAAATCCTAAAAAGCCAAGGAAAGACAGAGTGAAGATGTTAGGAAGGAAATTGGGATAGGAAAGCTGAATGAGAGAGTTGAAAAGAATAAACTAAGGTGGTTTGGACATGTAAAGAAGGAACAGAATAGAATTCCATGACAGATATTGGAGGCAAAGTGCAGGGGCAAGAGAGCAAGAGGAAGACCTAGAACGAGGTGGACTGAATCAACGAAGGGTGGCATAAGAAGACGAAATTTAGACTGGAAGAAGATCGTGGAAGAAAAGAGGAAGGTGGAGAAGTGCCATGAATACCCCGACCCGGTAGGAGCTGGATAAGGGGAAATGATGATGATGATGCCACTACAAGGTAGAGGCTGAAGAAATATTACCAGAAAATATTTAGACATTTACTGGATCTCAAGATGTTCAACTTCTTCATAATATACAGAAAGAATGGAGGAAAGTACATTAATCTGTAGTTTAGAAAGCACTTTGTCAAAGAGATTCTGGACAATTATACAGGATCAACTCCTCAGGAGGCACTTCCCGTGGAAATCATACACGCATATCCTCCACATTCAGCTATGAGATTCATGTATAGACATTTCTCTGAAATGAATCCCCCTTCTAAATCAGGGAAAAAGAAGCACAAAAGCAAGAGGTGTGTGGTGCGTGCTTCCCAAAAGAAAAAGAGAGACACGATCATTGTGTGTCCGGATTGCAAACTGCTCCTGCGTCCTGCTTCTGTGTGTATCATACTCAACAGCTGTAGAAGACATAACACTGTGAAGACTGTGTATATTATCTGTAGTGTAGTGTAGTGTATATAGTCCGTGTGTGTCAGTTATGAACTGTAGGTATATAAACAGGAACACTCAAAAGCGCTAATCAAGTTAACAGAATATTTTGTGAGTATTGTAATTTATTCCATTCAATCTTTCAAGTGCATGTAAACTTTGTAAATCTACAATTTACATGTATAAAAAATGTCTTTCCAGGCAGAGATTATTAGTAAAATGCTTAAAATATTTAGGTCTAAGTTACTATATAAACAAAAAAACAGAGTTTTGCTATCAGGAAGAAACAAGCTCAGGATCACAGAGTGAAAGCACTTAGTACGTTCTTGCACAAAGTATTAAACAATGAAAATAATACGATTCCTCAACAATTAAATATACTTAATTCAAGTAAATATTTCTCTTAGGGTCCTTCTGCAGTTTATTTAAGTCTAAGATTGTTTTTAAGCAAATGATTAAATATTTTCTTTCATCAGAGAAATTGCTCCCCAACTAGGAAGGAACCGAAGTGTACCGAGTTCCCCGCTTAAGGGATTAAAAGGGTCATTCTGAATAATATGAAAATAATAGTGAACAAATACGAGTAAGAGTTTATTACCTTAAACAAAAATAAAAAAATAAGCACATAGTCTTTAAGAAAGACAGAAACGGCTTGAACAGACAAATAAAAAATTTGTCTTTTCATTCCCAAATCTGCAGTAGCTCTTTCATGTCAACCTGGTAAAAAATTGCATTTTGCCAAATATCTGGGCTCAACTGATTATACATAAGAAATATGCATGTCTTACCAACACAGTTGTCACATAAGCTGCAGTGAGAAGCCCGTGGAGGCCGAAATATCTTACAAGTGAAGCAGTACTTGAGTTTGATAGGTTGCCCTCTGACCAAGATCTCTTTTGTTCTTGGAGGTGGGCGGTAAGTTGGAGAGTTGGCACTGTTTGGAACTTCTGTCAAGAAAACAATTATTACAAAACAATTACATAAGTCAAACATGAACTAAACAGTAACACAAAAGAAATTCATTCTGGATCGTAAAAGACTAAACATCACTATGTGTTAGTATGTATCAAACAAGGCAAGGGCATATTGCAGGCAGCAAATCCTAGATTTTAATTTTCAAACATTTTTAGCAAGTTAACACTAATATCTGCAGAATAAAATAATACAAATGAACTTCTGCCAGTGACTAGTGACGAGTTTGAAAACAGAAGAAATTATCTTCAGGTGTGTATGTCTTGGTCAAATTGGAGAGTGTTTCCCAACTTCTTACTGCATCTGGCATTCTGAAGGAGTCTAATCTTTCCAAAGGTCAGAAGTCACCCTTGAGAATGCCAGACAAAGTTTTCAGTGAAACTTTAAGATTATTTTTTCTTTATTCATTGAGACACTGGCAGCAAAAGCTACCAGAGAGTACTTTGATCACATAAAAAACTACCTTAAGAGAAAATCACGAGATATTGATAACGTACCAGTTTTAGTTCTAAGATCAGCCAACAGGTAACTCATTGAGTAACTAGATGATCAGTTTCAATCTATTTAGCCGGGTTAAGTGGCTCAGACGGTTATGGCACTAGCTTTCTGAATCCAAGTTGACGGGTTTGATCTGGGCTCCGTCCGGTGGTATTTCAAGGTGCTCAAATACATCAGCCCCGTGTCAGTAGATTTACCGGCACGTAAAATAATTCCCATGGGACAAAATTCTAGCACCTCAGTGTCTCCGAAAACCATAAAAGTAGTCAGTGGGATGTAAAGCCAATAACATTAATTATTATCAACCTACAGTATTTATCAAGTGTATGGTGATACAAGTGTTATCATTTGACTGTAATACCAATACCAAAGGAACCTAATTTGAACAAGTGTGATTCCTTACAACAACAAAAGCTTACTGCATGTCATACAGAGAAGAATGCAAAGAAAAAACAAGAACCACATCACAATAGATGGACAGTTCAATTTCTGTTGGGGTGAAGGCAGTTAAGATACTACAGGCAGCCTAAGAATATTCACTGAATGCAAAATCTACTGGAAAAAAATAAGTGTTTACATAGGTTTCATAAATTATGAGATCATCATCAGCATCATCATCATCATTCCCCCCCTTTACAGCAGACACCGATGGGAGCAATATGGTTCCTCTCCACTTTGACCTGTCTCTCCACCATTCCTCATCCAATACCAGGTTCTGTTGTCCTATACTGTTCTTCACAGAGTCCATCCATCATAATCTTGGTCTTCCTTGTCCTCTCCTCCCTGTCATCTGTCTTTCCAGTGTTTGTCTTGGCAGTCTTTTTTTCTCTATCTGCTTGACATGTCAAAACCACTTCAATATGTTCTGTTCCAGTTTTTCATTTAGTTTTTGCACATTTAGCTCTTTTTGTGTATCTTCATTTCTAACTCTATCCTTCCTTGTCTTCTGCACCGTAACCCTCAGGAATTTCATTTCAGCTGCCTGTACTCTACTCTCATCTCTTCAAGTCATTAGGAATCGGAGATTCATGCGCTTGCATATATTTTCCCCATCATTATATGAATATGCTGATAAATTATTTATGCAAATCACTAATATCTGAACAGAATATAACCCCTTTTACTGTGCATAAAAATGCATATGTTGTCTTTTTTAATAGATGCATCATATTTTGGGTTTTATGCCCTTTATGTTGTATGTTGGGTATTCAGCCCAAAGGCTGGTTTGATCCTCTACAGCTCCACCAACAGCTGTCATCAATAGCCTAGGTGTCACTCAAGAGACATACTAGGGAAATGAGAAGTGAGGTAGTTTCCTGTTGCTTTCCTCACTGAGTCAGAAATTGCTATTACATATCAGTCTGCCATGCCCACTGAAATGCATGCACCAACCGACCCTATGAGCGATATTTTCACACCATTCATAACAGGGACTGGCTGCATAAGTAACGGTGTTACTAGAATCGCTCATACCTGTCACTTTCATATTGTCAAAGCCAAGGATGAGACTGAGACAGGTCAATGAAAGTAACAAATATATTCTAGCCCATACCAGAAGACATAGTGCACTGTAAACACTACATCCTGCCAGCAAAGGCATATTAAATGGCATATTAAGAGGATATTATCATTTTTATTATGCTATATGATACAAAAACAAAATGCAGACAAAATGCAATCATACTGAACACAACTAAGAATCTGTTGTTGAAGATCAACAATGCCATAACTGAAAAGCTCACGACTTTCTGATACTTGATCCAGAAAATAACTGAGAATATAATTATAATTATCATAAATAAGCATGTGGTAAAAAAAAACACCAACATTTTAGAATATAATCTAATGTCTAAGTTAGATGTATAGTCCAGTAATGCAGGCGTCGGGACGATAAAATCCAATTTGTCTTCTCTGTAAGCTCTAGTGGCACATTCTTGGGTGATGTGCTTCAATGCCTGTCTATTGGTGCTACAATTGCACTTTCTTTATTCGTATCAGAAGCACCAATATGTGGTGTTTTGGAACATGTTAAATATAACACAGATGATGAACAGTAAGAAGTAGAATACATAAATTAAGAAAGTCTATACAGTACAGCGAGATTTTATTTTTTCAATTTGCTTTTGTTACATTTTTTGTATGTAATGGTGAATCTTCATCTTACCTTGAATTTCGACCATCTCCATCATGATAATATTTAACGTGGGTGGGTTTCGATATTGAATGACTACCTTCACGGCTTGCATACTACCAATCTCTCTTCCCCACCTTTCTCTTGTCTCTGATGACATTATCTGACATAATGGCGATCAGCTGGATCATGATTGTTCTTGAATTCTTGGCTTGCATATTTAAGCTGCTTGCCTGTCGTGCATCACCAGTTCCTGGCAATTTCGGCACTCCATTACATCCTGAGTGAGCTGTTCTCATCCTGCTGTTTACCTGTCTGGGTTATTAGGTGTGTGTGAGAGAGAGAGAGAATTTTCTTCGGTACAATATTATTACAAACCATTATTCTCATCGTTATTCCGTATTGAAAAATAGCTAATCACAAAGTTTACACAAGGAGTAATTTTCATACCACCTATTCAATACAATTTATTCCACCATTGTGTAGTCAAATACACACAGAAATTACCAGAATTTTTAAAGGTACATGTTTTGCCTACTATTTATTGGGCATCATCAGCCTCGTTCAATCTTAAAACACACACTGGTCTGAGAAATCTTAACAATTTACATAAAACGTATTGATGAACACTTACAGGTGTTGATACTGTGGTTGCATAATGATTACAGCACAAAAATATTGAATAAAATAGATACATATACTAAAATCACTTTGAAAAATTAAAACGTTCATCTAAAAGTAATTGTCACACATTGTTTTTTTAAAATAATCCATGTCTGACACTGAAATGGATCTTTATGATAAAAAGCTTGAACAATATATATCACGCCTGGAGAACAGATTATCAAAACCAAGGCTTCACAAGATAAGAACAATACAGTTAAAAGATACAGTATTTGATGAGGTTGAAGTCTAATATTTAAAATTAGAATGAAAATACGTAGTCGAATTGGAGGCGGTATAGATTAAGACATCTTGGAATGTTGGATAAAAATTGTATTATGTCGAGAAGCGCTAAAAAAGCCGGGTCTGGGATTTTATTCGCTTCTGATTAATTCTTCTGGCTCAGAGACTGGATCTTTGTGTCCGTCCCGACACTCTTCTCTTCATATTCAGACAACATACCACACTACCAACCACCACAGAAACATGCAATAGTGATTACATCCTTCCATATAGGGTTGGCACCAGGAAGGGCATCAGGCCGTAAAAACAGGGCCAAATCCACATATGCGACACAGTTCATACCCACGACCCCACACGTGTGGGAAAAGCAGTAAAAAAAGAAGAAGAAGAAGAAGTGTAGCCTTTGTAATTGACATGACCCCTTTTGTTACTGATGCATTGGACCATTAACAAAGCTTTAATGTCACTGAAGTATGTTACATTGGTATAAATGTTCCAGATAAAAATGTTGTAATTTTTCTAGGAGACTTCAATGCTCAAATTGGAAGGAACGAACCCTCAAGAACTAAAGAAAATTCACAGCACATAACAAGACAAACATGAATGGTAAGAGGTTGATAGAGTTGTGTGAGAAATTCAACTTGAATATCATGTCCATCCAGTTCCAGAAGAACCCAAAGAAACAAACAACGTGGAGATCACCAAACAAATTATTGGCTGAATTCCAGATTAACCATGTTGCGATCAGCTATGACAACTCCAGGGAAATTCAAGATGCACATGTGGCCCAAGGGGCCAACTTCGACTCTGACCACTACCTAACAAAAGTTAAGATGAAACTAACACCAGAAAGGAGAAAAAATGGTGGAACAAATTTGAAATAACTCTGACATTTGAGAAATCCAAGAACAAAATACTGGACTCAAAACCACCCAACAAAGATGAAATTAGGGGAATAATAAAAGGACTGAAAAACAACAAAATGTCAGGTGATGATTCAATAGTCGCAGAGTTATTGAAGTATGCTGGAGAACACCTAGTAACTCAACTAGAAGCACTGTTTGAGGAAATTTGGCGGACAGAGAGTATTCCAAAAGAATGGAAAGTGGCATTAATACACCCACTGCACAAAAAAGGAGACAGAACAAATGTTAATAATTACAGAGGAATATCATTACCAACAGTCGCTTCTAAGATCTTATCTAAGGCATTACAAAATAAGACCGAGGAGATAATAAAAAAAGAACTGGGCGAATACCAGGCAGGATTCCGGCAAGGAAGATCATGCAGTGAACACATTTTCAATCTGAACTCCATAATACAACTGTGCGTACTCAAAGCCAAGAACTCAGTGATTGTATTTGTTGACTTCAAGAAAGCATACGATTCGGTCGACAGAACAACCTTGATAAGCACTTTGGAGGAATTCGGGGTAGATAAAAAAACTAAAAATTTAATCAAGGAAACCATCACTGATACATCACAAGTAAAGTATATTGGTACATTGTCGAAACCGTTTAAAATTGAAACAGGTGTCCGACAAGGGGGGCGAGATGTCACCACTCCTGTTCAATGTTATCCTCGAAAAAGTGGTTAGAGAGTGGAGCAAGAGATTGACAGAATTAGGGGTGAAAAATGGAACAATACTGGGGAGATCTGGAATCAAAATTGACTGTCTAGGGTTTGCAGATGATATGGTAATTCTGGCATAAGACGCAGAAATTGCTAAGGTACAGATTGAAACGCTTCAAGAGATTGCTGTAAAGACAGGACTTCAGAACTAATGATTCAGAGCAAAAATGACCCGACAAAGACTATTGTCACTAAGTATGGAACAATTAAAAGAGTGCAGAAGTTTAAATACCTAGGAGAGTGAATAACCCCAATAGGACTACCGGAAATAGCATTACAGAACAGAGCAAGAAAGATGGAAACAGCATACCATTTATGTCAAAATGTCTATAACAAAAAATCAATCTCAATCACAGCGAAACTCAGACATTACAAGATTGTGATAAAGCCAGAAAGTTTGTATGCAATCAAATGCATTCCACTCAACAAGAAAGGATTACTAGAGAACAATGAGAAAAAAGAGAGAAAAATGCTGAGGAAGATACTAGCCTAGGAAAGTGGGACAAGAATTTAGACTGCAACCAAATGAGGAAATATACAAAAGGACCGAGAAAATCACAGCATCCTTTAAAAAGAGAAGACTTTGTTTCTATGGACACATTAAAAGAATGCCAACAGAGAGAACAGCCAAGAGAATTCTGGAGTACATGGAGAGCAGGAAGATGCAAACTAACTGGCTTAAAAGAGTCAAGAAGGACCTGGAAGAAAAGAACATAACACAGGATGGTCATCAACAAAATTAAGGGATTCCAAGATCGAATGAGCAGAAAACAGGCGGGCAACATCTGGTCGCTAGAACACAAAACAGCCCATTCTGAAAGGATTAAGAAGTACTGGGCTGATTGGACAAAGAAGGACCGGAAATGAACGATGCTTAACGTGGTCCATAGTAGACCTATCAGAAGACAGGAAGTATAAATTTCAACATTAATCATTGTTGTTATTCCCAGATGAGTTTTATGTAAAGTAAAGCATACCAAAGTTGAAAATTTAAGTCACTAAGTTTCTGGTTCTACCTTGTGAAAATTACTGTATGTAGGTAATTTTAAAATATAAAACTATTTACCATATTTTGCATTTTAAACTGAGAAATAGTTAGGTATTCAACAAAAATTCTTTATAAATCAAGGGTAATTTTTGGCAGAGTCTTGAATTCTATAATTGATGCTTCGTACCTTGGAACTTGACGTTTCAGTTCTGCGCAAGAGCTGCCTAGTGGTCATAAGAAGCATCATTGTAACCCGCCAAACAAGTAGCCTTTCATGTAGACATATCACAACAAATTGAGTTCTATTACAGACAACCAGAAGCTGAATTCAAGGATCAGAACAGAGTTATGGAGAAATACAGAGAACTACTACGTTAAATAATTCCACAAACAATACATTACCGCCTTCCTTCCTGCGACTACCTGTTCCTAAACTATTGCTGTCAAAGCAGTGATGATAAATTCCCGTGGAATTCATTCTTTGCATTTAAAAAACATGCGGAATTACGGTTACAACATCTTGGTATTGAACGGTTTGCACTTTAGAAATACGGTTGTTTTCATTCCTGTGCGGTTATGGAAAGTTGGCAACGTTACATCACACATCGAAGCCCGCAAACTCGGACGCTATTTAATGCTGGCAATTTGTTGTAGTCTATTACATGTTTTACATTTCTGTGTTTACTTGAGAAAATTCCCAAACTGAAACGAACAAAGCCGCACAAGTTGACTGATGCCAGTAAAAAACAGTGTACTCTTTTAGATTTCTTTGTAAGTAGCTGTAAATGTAAAACAAAGTTATACAGAACTGAGCGAATGTGAGAGAACACTTGATGGAAGTGCCGATTGTAGTGTTCAGGACGACAATGACCAGTGTGAAATTTATGGTGTTCAAGACAACGATAAGTCAAACATTAAAAATACATTGAAATTTCAATTATCAGGCAAACGTAAATTTCAGCAATATTGGTTTGAATTACTACTGTGGCTGCACTATGACGAAGGAATTGTGAAGTGTGAATTGTGCAGTAAATTTCCTAGTATTGCCGACCAAATATCTAAATTGTATCCGGATTTTCAGGACCATTTAAACTGAAAACTTTTAAAAAACGCAAAATATTCTATCCTCACTCGAAGTGTCAGAAGGCTAAAAGTTTCAAGAAAAATCTTGAATGTGCACCTTTAGCTAAGTGCATAAAGAAAATGGATGCTAATATGTTACAGCACATGATCTTATCATATTGCAAAAAAATAAGAGACTCTACACTGATTTTGAAAGTTTGGTTGCATTGTTAAGAAAGTTGAATGGTAAACAATGCAGAGAATTTATTTCATACATTGTCTCAGATCTTTGTGAAGATTTGATATGTGAAATTAAGGAAAGTTCATATGTCAGTATCTTACTTGATAGATCAACAGATAAATCTAATGATGAGGAGTTGATACTTTACATTAGCTTTTTAAAAGAAAATAAGGTGAAGGAGACATTTCTTTCTATTGTGTCATTGGAGGATGCAACAAGTGATGGCTATATGGAAACTTTAGAAACAGAATTGCTTCAGTTAGGGCTTCGAGAACTCTTCACGGGTACAGAACTAATAGGTATGCGGACTAATGGAGCACCATGTATGATTGGTGTCCGTAATGGTTTGGTAACAAAAATTGCTGAAAAAATTGAGAACTTTGTAAACGTTCATTGTGTTGCGCATCCACTCCTCAACTCCAACTCATCGTTCTTCACTCACTGAAAAATGTGAAACTTAAAATTATTGATGAAATTGATTCTACACTCAGGAAACTACATAAGCTTTATCAACATTCGCCAAAACGACTTTGTGAACTGACAAAAATTTCAGAGTTGCTGGAATGTGAAATATCTAAATTACAGTACTTACACCAAGTTAGATGGGTAGCAAGTAAATGAAATGCTTTGCATGCAGGTCAAAGATTGGGAATGCCTAGTGGTGTATTTAGAGAATATTTCCGAAAGGAAAGATGAAGAAGGAATCACGGCTAAAGGTCTTCTAAAGAAAATCAAGGGATTCAAATTTGTTATCATAATTCTAGCTAGCTTTCAAACATGAAACACAATAAGATTCCCGAGAGTGATGAACAATCATACTTTCTTTCTTCTCCTGCCCACCAATCAGCAACAAAAGCTCTGTGACATGACGTGACATCACTGAACAAGCTAAAAAGCATGACAAAATCTTATCAAAGATATAAAAATGCGAGACCAAAGAGAATAAGTATATTTTTCTTGGCATGGGACCATCGATGTATAGATAGTGGATAGTCGATGAGTGCAACGCAGCTAGCCCTCATTTGATGTGGCAGAAGAGCATTTGGTGGAAGAATTGAGAGCTAATTACTTCATAGTCACATGTAGTCGAAAGTACAATAAATTAAATTCCCACATAAACACAAGATTTATAAGATGTATAGGCCTTAGCCTTTCATTTATTAAAACTTGAACAATAACAAAGGACATGCGTAGAACTACACTAAGTTGACTCAATTCTTCACAACTCCTACACGTATTAAGCGGGTACTGGGAGAAAACAATGACACAGAAAATACAACTGATTATTCCATAATCAGCACATTTCAGGCTTCCAGTACATCAGCAAGAGAGGCCGTAAATGAAGTTACATCTGAAGTGAGAAATGTAGCAGTAGTAGTAGGCATACAACCAGGTAAAAGAAAATTCAAAGAAGAATAGTCTATGGAACTGCCTAGGCTAGCGTTCGATAAAACAGCAGGTATGGCTCAGTGTAAATCTTGTGTTTTGTTTCTAAGTTCTTAAGTATGTAATAACAGGTTTTACAGGGCATTTAAACCAGAAACATTAAAAAAAAAAAGGACAAATCTTTACAACATAGAAACTGTGTGGCAGCTTGTGATACAGCATTATTTCCAGAGATGATGTCCCTGGCCATGTGTGTAAAGAAAATGGATTCTAATATGTTTGACAATTTGAAGAAAATTTTTCAATATTGCATATTAAATGGCAAAATATAATAAGCCATTCACAAATTTTCCTGGAATTATAGAACTAAGAAATTTGGAGCATGAATGAGAAAGGAGTATGGCAATACAGCTAGTAACAAGGAATTTATTAGTCAAATAGTTAATGTGCTTAAAAGCAACTTAATTTCTGAGCTGAAAGATGCAAGCTGTGTTAGTTTACTGCTGGATGGTTCAGCAGACAGTGAATCTGTGGAAGAAACAATTCTCTATGTAAGATTTGCAACGACTTTGAAAGTAAAATAAATTTTCTTATCACTCACACCATTAGAAAGTGGAGTGCAACTGGGTACATGGAATCACTTGAAAGGAACTTGAAAAATATGGCATATCAGAATGGTTGTGTGGTTTAAAGGTAGTTGGAAATGGAACAGATGGTGCTGCTTCTCTGCTCGGTGCACAAAATGGATAAATTCATAAAATTATACAGATGATGATGATTGTTGTTTAAAGGGGCCTAACATCTAGGTCATCGGCCCCTAATGGTACGAAATGAGACGAAATGTAATGACAATTTAAAAGTCCAAAATTCATCCACTTACCAGAATTCAAAACGTGATGATGAAGAATGAATGGAAGAATATAAATTTAAAATAACCAGAGGATCCAACTCACAATACTGAAAGTTAAAAATAATTCCAAAATCTATCCATCGACTAGAATTCAAAAAGATGACGATGAACAATGATTATGAACTTAAAACAATCGGTGGATCCGACCTGCAATGACCCACCTTCCCAGAAAATATCTTTAAAAAATTGTGTTACTGATCAAGGGTCTGCTTCCAAAGCACAATCCTGAATCGATGATGCTTGATGTTTAGAGGGGTCCAAAATCCAGGTCAACGGCCCCTTATAATGGTACTTACATACCTGCCAACTTAAATAAACAAAAAATCAGGAGATTTTGTTATGAAAATCAGGAAAAATCAGGAGATACAATTGGTCAAAACTGCTTATTCTACATGTCTTGTGCAATACAGGAGTACTATGTTATATATTTATAATACTTATTGTCTCAAAACCAGACCATTGCTATACAGAGGTAACTACCGGCTGACAAACGCAATGCTAGGAAAGACCGTATGAACAGCAGAAGTGTCAACCCTCAAGGACCAGTGGCTACCCATGACACCATGTGCCAACTTTGTGCAAGAGTCTGTGGTTCCAAAATTGGATTATACAGTCATCAAAGAGCTCATGTGATTTGAACTTAAACCTCTGGAAGACAATCATACTCGTTAATGAGTGATAGCCTAATAATAATAATAAATAAAATAATAATACAGGGCTAAAAATTACACATCTCTATTCCCTCACAGGAAGAAAGTGAGCGAGATGATCGGTCTCTGATAAGCCTTCCAAAAACAGTATGAACTCACGTGTGAATCATTCATGTACTTATATACCATTACTTAGTAAATGCATAGATTAATATCTTGCATCACACGCCCACACAATTATGCTAAGTGCAACGCTATCTTTCTCAAGTAATAAATTAAAATTTGCCAGAATTGTCTCCAAATATCTCTAAAAAGTCACTAGTTGCTATCTTTGAAATTCTGTCACTAAATTACTAAAAAGACTCCAAATCTAGCGACTAGTGTCTACAACTGACTAGACTGATATGAACGAACACAAAAATAACATGCGAGAACAAGAAATCAACAATTGATACACGCATCGTGATATACAGTTTCAGTAAACATCGCACATTCGTGCGCATTTCTCAAATTCATAAACGTCGATATTTCATATGAAAGCAGCCAATGATTGACGGACTTCCGGCCACTAGCATACAAAGCTGAAATGCCGAGATTTGAAAACAAATGTTTGAAGTTCACCAAAAAAATAAGCCAAAATCAGGAGAAATAATAGAATAATTGGGAGGCGGGAGAAACTGTCGAAATCAGGAGTCTCCCGTCTAAATCGGGAAAGTAGGCAAGTATGTACTTATCACTAGTAAAGTAGAACCATGGTATTTCTTACATAGCAGTACTAATCAAAAGTAACATAGAATTACGGTGTACCGGGCAAGTCGGTTGTGCAGTCCACACATTATGGTACTACTCGCAAGTAATGTATGTCGCACAGGTAACGCAGACCTATGGTGTTTCTCACATAATGGGTGCCACTCATAGGCATTGCAAACCCATGGTGTTCCTCATCTGGGTGTACTAATCACAGGGACCCAAACTATCCTGTGGTGTTCCTCACATAGTGGGTACTAATCACAGACAACGCATACCCACAGTGTCACTCATATAGTGGTACTAATCATAGTCAATGCCCAGACCCGTGGTGTTTCTCACATAATGGTAACTAATCACAGGCAATGTAAGCCTGTGGTGTTCTGCATATAGTGGTACTAATCACAGGTACTGTAAAGCCATAGTGAACCACTCTCTGCTGCTACTAATCACAAACCTTCTGTGTATCTAACATAGTGGTACTATTATTACAAGTAATGAAAATCATTTTATTTTCCGTATTGAAAGAATCTCAATAATAATATAAGAGAATTTATTGGACTCCAACCTATTCAATACATTACAGGATGTTAACATTTTTAGTTAAACATCGTTAAAATGGAGACATGTTTCGCCCCCTATGTGGGGCATCATCAATCATATCAAAGTACCTCAAAATCACACCAGACGTCTGGTTGGGACTTATGAAAATAATATGCAAGAGAGAGTACATTAAAAAAATACTTACAAGGTCTTATCTTAGACAAAATAACAAATTGACTATACCTAGTTACATATAGTAAAATACGTTAGTGGTTCTTAATATTAAAACGAGGCCATCACACGTACAGTATAACAATGAAGGTAATTAGTCTATTTGATGTTGAGTTCGAAGGTAGTTTTAGTATATACAAATGTTGGAAAATAAAATACAATTTACAATTACTGTACACTTATTTATAATTGTTAAAATTGATGAGGAGAAACATTCCAATTTTGTCTATTCGTGATATTGGTTCCAACCAAAATAATTCGCCCAAGGGTTCATGAGGTAGTCACCTCCGTTGGTCACTCGCTATATGGATGGAGTGCATAGTGCAAGTGAACTGCAGTTTTTATTGATTATAAAATGAGGCCGTGCTAAGACAGAATTGAAAACACAAAGGCTTCAAACGAAGACAGTTAAAATGTCATTAGATTCTTCCTAGTTGACTAGAGGTTTGCATATATTTTTGTTGTTGAAGTGTGGAAAAGTCAGTTGTTGGTTGAATGGGCAACAGTCGAAAACGTTGTGCAGTGCAATCGGTGTTTGAGCTGTCTTACGTATGGGGGAATCTGAAATGGAGGATTTATCTTTAATTAATTAAGTGAAATGACAGAAAAAGAGATGAAAAGAGGGGGGAAATCATTGAGAAATGAAAATGTGAAAGTTGACGCTTACCTTAAAAGCTTGAGCTGTTACCTAATTGCTAAGAGGTTTGTGGAGCACTGGCTGTCGCTGATGTCCTGCTCCTCGTGTTGTACGTGTGACGCCTTAGAGGAGGGGAGTGGATTTGAGAAGGCGGGGCTGTGGGCATGTGATTGGCGCTTGGGGAGGAGTTGTGTGTATTGGAGGGAGAATAGGGGCGCGATGAGTTGAACGGCTTAGTGGGGGTGCTTGGAGAGCTTGTCTTGAGGACATTAACAAGTCTTTTGTCTTTCAGATTTAAACTATTGAGCGAAACTATTAATTGTTCGTAAAGAGGGCTTCGGTTGTCTATTGGATCATTTCAATTTTTATTCTTATTATATTTTTGGACCAAAAAAATGTATAAATTTTCGAACTCGGTCATGAGTCGGCCTTTATCTAGTCATTTTAAAATATGGAGATCCTGTTCGATTGTGGTAAAACTATGTCCGGTGTCTTTCATATGGATGCTCATGGCTGAGTGTTTATTGTGCTTTTGGGCATTGAAATGTTCTGCATATCTAGTTGCAAAGTTTCTACCAGTTTGACCGATATATGAACTGTTACACTCAGCACATTTCAGTCTATAAATGCCAGAGCCCGAAAATTTATTGTTGTCCAAGTTTATCCTACTGTGGTTGAAGAATAGCTTTTTATTAGAATTATGGGTCTTATAGGCTATCTTAATATCATGTTTTTTTAAAGGGATAGCGATCTGATGTATGATGGGGTTAATGTAGGTGAAAGATGCGTATTTAGGCTTATTTATTTTTATTGGGGAGAGGTTCGTGGCCAATTTCAATTTCCTGTAATGTTGAATAGGTTGGAGTCCAATAAATTTTCTTATATTATTATAGTGGTACTAATCGCAAGTAAAATACAATACAATGGATTTATTTTGTCTGGCAAGATTAAGGCCATTAGGCCCTCTCTTCCATCCAACAAGAAAAAACAGTATTTACATGTGCAAAATTAAAGTAAATAGACTTACAATTGAAATATCTTGCAACTACTAAACAATACAATATTATGATAAAGAGCAATAATAAAAAAAAAATAGGGAAAAAAGAAAATGATGGTGATGATGATTATTTACACAATTATGACATGATTAGCTAATTTCTATTAACCTTAATAATAACAGTGTGATTACAGTATATAAAGTCTACAGTTTGAGGAAGGCTAAATCTACAAATATTTCCATAACATACAAATAACAATTTAGGACTTCATCTATTACTTAGTAGGTATCGGTGACAAAGTTGCGTAAAACTAGCAAGTGAGGCTCCTTTGACAGAGACGGGTAGTGTATTCCATTGTCGTGCCGAAGAAATAACAAATGAGTTTGTATATCGTGTGGTGTGGTGAGGTGGAATAGATAAGAGTATGTCTGATTTTGAACGTGTTCCAAAACTGTGATTGGATGAGAGAAGGTGAAATTGACTGTACAAGGAGAGCATTCGATGAAGAAGGCATAAAGCATGAAGATTACGGTGTTGCTTGAGTTTTAGCCAACCGAGTTCATCGTAGGCAGGTGTAACAGGGTCATAGTAACGTAGGTCACATATATGCCGGACACAGGCATTTTGCACGCGTTGTAGTTTGTCATTAAGACTAGCAGTCAGGTTGTTGTACACGGCATCACAGTAGTCAAAATGAGGTAATACCAGAGTGCAAATGAGGTGTTCTTTTAATACTCAAGAAAATATGTTGCGGAATCTTCTAAGTGAGTTAAGTGTCGCAAATATTTTCCTGGAGATGCTGGTAACCTGCTGCTTCCAAGAAAAATGTTTGTCTATCATAACACCGAGATCTTTGACAGATTCACTGAAATCAATGGGTGAATTTTGTAGGTAGAGTTTTGGTAAAGTGGAGTTGCTTATGGTTTTTAAATAAAGCCAAGGATGAGAAATTATTATAGCTTGAGATTTTACATTATTTAATCTAAGTCCATGCGTGTCAGTCCAGTTACAGATTTCTTGTTAAGTCTCTATTGAAATTTTAAATTTCATTGGTTAGTCTTTCCAGTTCACAGTGCAAGTATAATTGTATATCATCAGCGTACATGTGGTGCCTGCAGCTGTTTACCAACGACATAATATCAATGATATAGACAGAAAATAGAAGCGGTTCTAGGACAGACCCCTGTGGAACACCAACCTCCACGGATCGCCAGGATGAATATTCATTATTGTTATTTCTTACACACTGCAGACAACCGCGGAGGAATGAATTCATCCACTGAAGACTGTTTGTCAAGAACAGGAGTTTAAATAGTTTAGAAAGTAGTATGTCTATGTCAACTAAGTCAAAAGCTTTAGAGAAGTCAAGAAGAGCTAGGATGGTAACTTGTCTTAAGGAGATTCATGGTGCTCACCGCGTGATAGTACTAATCACAAGTTGTTTCATGGTTCTAATTCAATCATCTCGAATCCTACGACAGGCAGGGGATACCAAGGTTGTATTCTATGTCTGTGTCCCCCACCCACAAAAGGTCAAATTTTTGCTGTGCAGTGCATAGCACATAGGCTTCAATCAAGTGTATTAAGTTCTGTATTTTAAAAATGTAAAAAAGAATGTAGACTATGTTAATGAACTTGATTTATTACTGAAGTCACTCTACAAGTTCTACGAGCAGTCTCCCAAGAGCCTAAGATAACTGAAAACAGTTTCCGAAAGCCTTGAGACAAGAGTTCAGAAATTTCAGTATTTAAGCAGTGTAAGACGAATACCAGCAAGTTTGGTTGTGTATTAGATCTACTGACTGATTGGAAATGTGTCATTGTGCACTTGGAAAATGTAACTGGAAGTAAATATAAAGCAGCTACAATGGCAAAAAGGTGTACAGAGAAAACTATTTTAAAATGGTTCACATGCTGCACTTTTTTCATGATTTTTTTTTTTGAAATCCTGAAGAATTTGCCTCTGCTACTTTTTATTTTACTTGACATCACACCGACACAGATAGGTCTTATGGCAAAGATGGGTTAAGAAAGGGCTAGGAGTGGGAAGGAAGCAGTCGTGGCCTTAATTAAGGTACACCTCCAGCATTTGCCTGGTGCAAAAATGGGAAACCATGGAAAACCATCTTCAGGGTTGCTGAGAGTGGGGTTCGAACCCACTATCTCCCGAATGCAAAGCTCACAGCTGTGCAACCCTCCCCGCAAGGCCAACTTATTTGGTCTGCTATTTTAGATGGAGCAGCTATTTCTCCCAAATACTGAACTACATGTAAAAAGTACAATAGCAACATCTGAATTACTTAAAACTACTGGCCCAAATGAAGATAAATTTGTAACAAACCCCTCAATTAGTGACATTTTCCAGGAAATAGAGCTGAAGGGAGCAGGACCAGCTGCTAGTTCTGCTATCGATGAACAGAAATAAAAACTAACAGCAATATAAAGGGTCCATTATTGGACTGATTAGTCGTAGTGTCAGATACGTGAAGTGGGAACTAATTACAATGCATACAAAATGAGTGGTACAAGTTCAAAATTCTTGGAAAAGGAAAATAATTGTTCGAACTGTTGAGAGTTGGTAAGTAGTGACAGATTTCCTATTCTGGGACAGCTACAATCTATTGCGCGTGTTTTTCTTTCAGTCTCCACAACACTGTGTGGGCGAGTATTTAGTCAGATGAACCTTATGAAAGATAGATTCAGATCATCATTATAACCAAACATTTTGTACGATGTAATGATGTCTAATATGAATGGATTGACAGTTAAGGAATTAGATCCTGCAAGGGCTGAGGACCAGTGTTTTTTAAGTAGCAAGACCACAAGGCACATCCATGGTCACTTTGCAAAGATTAGATCATTATTCCGTAAGATTGTAAGTCTCTTTTGAGTTTTATAAATCTTGAATTTCGTAAATCAAAGCTGACACTAGCATTTACAGCTAATAGTCCTACTACGTATCTTTCCCTCAGTCAATCTCCCAATACCAACTCTCTGCCTTGTCATTTCATTGCATACTCTGTCTTGTATAGCATTATCTATGATGCTTCTCAACAACCTCATTTCAGTTGCTTGGGACTTACTCTTGTTTCAATTATGACCAGGCTGCTGAGGTATATGTTAGTACTGATGTAAAATACGTCTTGTAGGGAACCTCCTTGGATTTCATCAGCACATCCTCATCCAATACAACTTGCCACATACTCTGGTCACATTTTTGAGGCTAGTTCAATTTGTGGATTTGTCTCTCTGTCCAATTTTCCATGTATCAATATGTATTTGACCAATTAAAATTATACCTTCCATATACTGCATTTCATTAATATTCTTATTTTTTTCTATTAGAATTTTTAATATGGTATATTTGTAAATATGTACATGTAGTAAGAAGTTACACTTCTTCTTAAGATTTTCTACAACATTCCAATATACTGCTGAGTCCTTACGCTAATGATCTGGTTGAAACATCAACTGAGTTGAAAGCTTGCAATCCCATGTCCTGGAATTTCAAGGGAAGTGCACTGACTATGATATGACGAACAACATTTCTAAGACTAAAGTGATATCAGTAGTGAGGAGACCTGAGAAGATTAAATGTAAAGTAGGAAATAAATTGGATTAGATGAACCAATTCAAGTACATCCTCATTATCCTTTTCCACAGGCTGACAGTAGAGAGAAACCAAGTAAGGCATGAGTTAGATAATGCACAGTTACAGTTGACAGTGTTTAGTAAGATAAGATATGAGTGAGGTTACAGATAAAACGATTACACCATCACACTGTTTTGGGGCACATTTTATTGGACAGGAAAAGAGTTTAGGTGGACAATGAATATCTTGCACACAGACTTAAGTGAAGTCATGTAAAGAGACACCACGGACTGAGAAGAAATAGATATGGAAGAACTGGAATTGATGAGAGAGCCCATCTATTTGAAGACAACAGTGTATGAAGATGTGGAAATGTAATTTTACATTTGTCCTTCTCTCCTCAATTTCCCCCTCTTTTCACACTGACCTGTCATAATGTTTATCCTATAACATATTTCTTTTCCTGTTCCTTACACGACTTGATTTAACACTTGTTTGTTCCTTTATATTATGTATATTGACCCAATGGGATCTTCTTTCTTTTGTTTCACCTGTGTTCCTAATCTTTTACCACCTGTATTCATTTTCATATTATATCCCATCCCTTTTCCTGTGCTTGTCCTCTTCTTATCCTAAACTTCCTGCATAAAGAAGATTCATCAAAATGGCCCCTCAATGTTGATGCCTGCCCCCTTGTGTAACTGGGAAGGAGAAACCAGCTTGTTGGGGGCAGAGAAGAAATACATTTAGAAGAACTAGGATTGATGAGGAGAGTTGCCCATACATTTGAGGACAGCAGTGTATAAAGATGTACAAACTGTCCTTGTCCTTTTTGTGTTTCTCCTTTACTCGTATTGCTCCCTCTTCTCTCCTGCACTGACACTTGTTTGTTCTTTTCTATTACATACAAACTTCTTTTTTCACAACTGGCTTTATGTTGAGCTGACATAGGTAGGTCTTATGGCGAGGATGGGATAGGAAAGGGCTAGGAGTTGGAAGGAAGCGGCCGTGGCCTTCACAGCCCCAGCAATTGCCTGGTGTGAAAATGGGAAACCACGGAAAACCATCCTCAGGGCTGCTGACAGTGGGGCTTGAACCCACTATCACCCGGATGCAAACTCACAGCTGCGCGAGATTGCTGGTAATAAAAGTACTGTTATTAGAAGAAGCACCATTAATTCCATAAAAGGGATTTGGAACACTATGGTCAATAGCATGTGTATGAAATCTATTTTTTTAATGTCAGTAATGCCTGATGATACCTGTATTGCTGGTATAATCATGCAAGAACAACAACAAAGTGTATAGGCCCATAAAAAGAAGATGATGACGATGATGATGTTTGTTGTTTAAAGGGGTCTAACAGCTAGGTCATCGGCCCCTGATAAAAAGAAGAAAGAGTACCGTTAGGAATGAACAAGTTGGATGAAAATGTGAGAATGAATCCACTGTAAAAATCAGAAAATATTTTCATGTAACATCATTAATTTATACTGAAGTACAGTAGACTCTTGGCTATCCAGATGTTGAGGAAAGAAGAAGAGAAGGAGGAGGGAAAGGATAAGGTGTTTCATGTTGGTACCAACAACGTAAGGCAAGCAGGTATAAGTACCAACGTAGTTGGGGATGTGTGGGATCTGATAAATGCAGCACAAGTGAAGTTTAAGGAAGCGGAGATTGTTAACAGTGGAATACTATCTAGGAGGGATACTGACTGGAAGGTGATTGGGGATTTAAATGAGACTATGGAGTGGGTATGTGGAAAACTGGGAGTGAGATTTCTAGATCCTATTGGGAGGGTAGGAGTTACTGATCTGCACTCTGATGGCCTTCACTTAAATCGCAGTGGTTGATTTAACATAGTGTCCAGAGAAAAGTTATCTCAAGTTCCCCTGACTTTCCCTGACCTACTAAGAAAAATTTCTCTGACTCATGAAAACCGAGCGGCAAGTTAATTCGCCGTACGGCATGTTTTACAAGGATCAAAATAGGAAATTCCAGCCTCCACCAATCCCATAGCTCACCTAATTCTCTCTCCTCTTCCTTTTTATTCAATTATTTATGGAAAAAACAATTTCACTGATGGGCACTTTGTATATATACAGGGTGAAGCAAAATTCGCACACTCGGGCATCGCAGCGCGACTCCTCACAAGCCAGCAATAAAAAAATTGTCTCCCACAAAAGTTTATCCTGCGAGTATATCCGTCAGAAAAAAGGACGTTGAAGAGTGGCAATCTGGCAACACTGTAACCACGTGTATGGTAACTAACTCTGTCAGCACATATTAGTCGTGGTGTACAGTTGGTGCAGTGGATAGAGTTTTGGGTTAGCATGCTGGAAGTTGAGGGTTCGATCCTGGGTCCAGACGCATTTTTTAATTTGTTACTTTCCATCGGACATTACATACTGTAATACAGTAAGACACCATTTTTCAGGTCACATGTATCCTACATTTACAACATTTTGTAACGCTGAACACAATAAGTACGTGGTTAGACAAATAAGAAATTAGACAGAAACAAATGACCTGTCATAGGACAGAATAACTACACAAACAATATCACTTTTGAGATGCTATAGATGATAGCACAGTACAATAACACAACATCTACTTGTCATTTACATACTACATGTAATATAAGCGCTCAGATGTAGCACATTAGTAATAATACTGTCCATATTAATGACCGCATGACCTTCACAACAGAATAATTTGTCCTTAGAACAACAGATGCTTAAAGCGACCTCCCTGCATGTCCAAACATTGCGCAACCCGCCAGATCTGGATCATACAGCTCTGGACCCTTCGCAACATAGCTGCGTCCACAGTAACAAGAGCAGCATGAACACGCACTACCAATTCTTCCACATTTGTTGGCGGAGTAGAGTACAAATGCTCCTTCAGGTGTCCCCATGGGAAGAAATCCAGGGGATTTAGGTCAGGTGAATGCGGTGGTCATACAACTGGACCTCCACGTCTGAGCCATTTCCCTGGAAATGTTCTATCCAAATATTGTCACACATTAATTCCAGAGTGTGGAGGTGCACCATCATGTTGGAACCATATCCTCTGCTGAACATGTAGTGGAACATCTTCCAGCACATCAGGCAGATAGTTTAAGAGGAATGCATGATACCTTCGCGCAGTCAACCAGTGAGGCAACATGTAGGGGCCCAAACACCTGTCGCCCAATATTCCGGCCCAGACGTTGATACCAAAGCGAACTTGATATCCACGGTCGCGGGTGACGTGCGGGTTAAACTCACACCAATGGTGGGAATTGTGCATATTGAAGACACCCTCACAAGTGAATGCTGCTTCATCCAACCATAGTACGGTGTTCATGAAGTGATCGTTGGCTTCCTGTTGTTGTTGGAACCATTCACAGAATTGCATCTGCGGATGGCGATCTGCAGATGCAGGTGTTGCATGAAAGAATGATAAGGGTGCAGCCCATGCTCGTGCAGCACATTAATGACCGTGCATTGCCAGATACGCAGCTCCCTTGCTACACAACGTGTACTTCGCTGAGGTTCTTGGTGTATGACCTCCAGAATAGCTTCATCAGTAGCTGGAGTATGGCGAGTCCGTGGACGACCTCTGTCACGCAATGGTAGAAGGAGATAACCTGACTCCCGAAGGCACAGCTCCAGATGACGAAACACATTTTTATCCGGATGGTGTCGACGAGGATATCTCGCAGCATATTCACAAGTGGCAACACCAGCCCGGTTATCAGATGCACCCAGGACCAGAAGCATATCCACATGCTCATCTTTTGTGTATGCCATTGGTCTTCCCCACTGGTTTAGAAGTTTACAAGAAGGACATTCGATACGTGTATGCATGTACATTGGAGTCTGTCACGGGCGCGTTACTCTGCTCGCCACTAGTCCCTGTCTGGTGGACAGCGCATACACTACGTAATAAATGCCGTCAGTCCTGCACGCTGTTCTACCTAACGTGCATTACCCCTCTGACAGATATTGTTCTGCATGATTCATCCTGACACCGCTACTTGTGAAATGGTCGGTTTCGAATTACACTCTTTCCCTAACAGTAATAGACGTGACGTTTCTACAATCCCATCGATAGAATAATAGTACTAATGCATTGTGATATGTACTAAACAGCATGCGGTTACCAGATGCTACGTTGAAAGGCATAATTAGTGGGACCATGGTGATAACACACACAAATAGGAACTGAGTTTGGACATTATTCGCAAAGCACATTGCTAGGCCTACTGGTAACGTAAGGCCCTAACAAAATGTAATGGACCTGAACGAGGCAAGAATAACAGTCGGTACTAATCTATGGGACCATTGGAGGAGGTTACAAAGAAAACAGGGTGGGAGCGAGTGATATATAAAATTAAACGAAAATAGTGTCGAATACATAGTTTTCGGGGTCGCCGAGGTGAATTGTACACTTCGGATTTTTAGTATCAGGAGATAAAACACGTGGGGGTAAGACAACACAGGAACCCTTAGGGGGTCAGATATAAAAATTAATGAAAATAGTGTCGAATCTATACTTTTCGGGGTCGCTGAGATGAATAGTGTCACTCTGGATTTTTTTTTAAGTCCAAGTTCAGTCCCCTTTCGGGTGGGGGCGAGGGGGGAGTAATACTGCCTGTAGGGGTGAAGTACAGTGGGGACTTTAATTTCGAGGGCCCTGGGACCGCTACGGTAGCTGTGAAGGCCCTTCAGGAACTCTGAAAAGTGGTGGCAAAAGGAGCTCTGGTTAAGACGCAGCAGGTCGTTATGCTACTTAGGTTCCAGAATGGGTAAAAAAACAAAAACAAAAAGTAAATAAATGCAATGTAAAGTTTAATCTTATACCAGTTGTATAGTATCATTTGAAGTAATTCCACGTACTGATATCAGTTGACTATATTTGTAAGTAGTACAGGAGATATTATAAGTAGAAATTTGGTAAACAATATAAATTTATTAAGAATGAGCTGTGGGTTTAATAGAAAAAATTGTTAGCGTAAACTGTATTGTATTATAGGAAAATTTTCTTCTATTGTTAATTTAAGATTTAGTGAATAGTAGATACCTCATTTGCAAATAAAGAGATTTTGATTTGATTTTGATATATAAAATTAAACAAAAATAGTGTCGAATACATCGTTTTCAAGGTCGCCGAGGTGAATTGTACACTCCGGAATTTTAGTATCAGGAGACAAACCACGTGGGGGTAAGACAGCCCAGGAAACCTTAAGGGGGGGGGGGAGGGGGGCGAGATGTTGAAATCATCGAAAGTAGTGTTGAATCCATACTTTTCGGGCTCGCTGAAACGAATAGTGACACTCCGGAATTTTTAAATGTCCAAGTTCAGAACCTTTCGGGGTGGGGGGCGATGGGGAAGTAATATATAAAAATAATAGAAAATAGTGTCGAATCCACAGTTTTCGGGGTCGCTGGGATGAATAGTGACACTCTGGATTTTTAGTATCAGGAGACAAACCATGTGAGGGTAATACACCCCAGGAAACATTAGGGGCGGGGGGAGAGAGGGCTGAGATATACAAACCATCGAATGTAGTGTCGAATCCATACTTTTTGGGGTCGCTGAGATGAATAGTGACACTCCGGAATTTTTTAAAAGTCCTATTTCAGCCTCCATCTAGTAGATGAAGTGGTGCGAGTAAATTCACGCCCACGACGTGGAAAGGGCGTCTTTCAAAGCTGACCAATGAAAACGATTGTTCGTCCATTTCTAGGATCGTAGTATGTAAGTGCAAATGGTTTCTAGAGGGCCCACTGCAATCGCTGTTGACGATTAAGATGCCAGATACCATGCCACCTGGACATTTACAAAATAAAAAACATAGCCTCAACCCAGGATCGACCCCTCAACCTCCTGCATGCTAACCCAAAACTCTATCCACTGCACCAACATGCAGGCCTAACATATACCTTTATCTTATCATATCCAAGGAACAAAGTAGAACTAACTTATTAATAGAGTAATTCAAATATGAAAATAAAATTATTTTACCACAGCAATCTAATACTACTTCATTTGGATTTAAAGCACTCTTGAATCAAAAGCAATTAATTTGTGTTTCTAATGTAGGTGAATATAATAAATTCCAATTAGTCTAGGTCTATATTCAAAACAGTTTTCAAATTTGAAGATAAATCAGTCATAGGCACCATAGGTTTCTGAATTTGAAATCTTCTGAGGAAAGGTTCAACATTTTGCAAAATACTTCTAAAAGCACTTAATTTTGCCTTAAGCAGTGGATTCTTCCCAACTTGTCTAAGGTTCTCTAGAATTTTTTTTTTTTCAGTGTACTCTTCCACAGATCTGTCAATGTGATCACAAATTTTAAGAGCTTGATCAACACAACATCCATTTTCCAACCATCTTATTGCAGTGAACTTGTAAGGAAATGTGGTGCTTGTTGTTATGTCTGTATATTTAGCACGTCGAGCAGGGCTATCTTTAAATACATTGCAAAGTGATCTGAGAACTTAAAATGGTCCCAGTCAATTTTGGAGATCCCACTTTTCATGGCTCAATTCACTGTATGAAAACTGCATATGCCTATATCAAGAAAAGATTTGGCCTTGGGGTTTAGCACTTGCAAATGATTTTCAAGTTTTAAAATAAAACTGAGGTTAACATTCAGCCCATCCATCGAGATTTGCAAAATATTGCCTAAAGGTAAGGACAGTCCATGTATAAACCCATCTAATAAGTGATCTGCAGCTGCCCTGCCTAAAAGTACACTATTCCAATACCTAATTGCAACTTTTGAAGATTTGCATCCCTAAACCTTACACATAGGCCTAAGCCCATTCTTTGGACAAATTTGTCTAATGATTTATCAAAACAAACAATGTAGTCAGAGGACTGTTTTAAGTCATCTTGCAAACTTCTTTAAAATATGGGGTTAATCCATTAGTCTTGCCCATAGTAAAGTTTTGAGCAATTTTACTGTCTGGGAACATTTTTCTGAATGCTGTGGAGGTTTCATCTCAAGAGTTGAGAAACATTTTCCCAGTGACAACCTGGAGAGTCCATATAGCTTCAGACAATATATCATCATCTTTATTCACACTGCAAGTTTTTAAACTCCTTTGACTTGTTCCTGGCACTGAATATTCCTTTGTACCTGTGGATGTAGTGCTAACTCTTGGCCGTGTATCTTCAAGTGGACATGGAGTAAAGGTATTCTTTGCAAAGAAAGACACTACAATATTTAAAAATTAATTAAGAGGGTTCCTCCTATTCAATACAAAGATATTTATTAATGTGAAAGAATCACATATCGTTCAAATGAGGTACTAGTTTCGGCACCAGGTATGTGCCATCATCAGCCACAAAGTCAAATCGGGCAAACACAATAAAACCCTGAAAGAACTTTATACACACTATAACATCTGCATGGATGAATATGAAATATGACTTTAAAACAACTTTAAAAACACACTATAAGTTAACATTTGCACAGGTGAATATAAAATAAAATATGGTAGATGAAGTTGCATTCCATTTTAAAATCCGTTAAAATGACGACTCCGTTGTTGTATACCCATGGCGGTTTGTCCAGCTTATATATAACTTTAGTTTTCTAAAACTGTTAAATTATGCTGTGCAAATGTTAACTTATAGTGTGTTTTTAAAGTTGTTTTAAAGTCGTATTTCATATTCATCCATGCAGATGTTATAGTGTGTATAAAGTTGTTTTAGGGTTTTATTGTGTTTGCCCGATTTGACTTTGTGGCTGATGATGGCACATATCTGGTGCCGAAACTAGTACCTCATTTGAACGATATGTGATTCTTTCACATTAATAAATATCTTTGTATTGAATAGGAGGAACCCTCTTAATTAATTTTTAAATATTGTAATCCCACTTCAATACGGATCATGAAATTTCTAAATATTAAAGAAAGACACTGTTGGCTGGGAAGATTTAGCTTTCATGTATTTTATATGAGTAGGTCATTTAACATGAGAAGTGACTGCTTGTTTACCAATATTACTAAATTTCAACGATTTACAACAAACTTTACAATATGCTGAAGTTGCATCATTTAGCAAAATGTCCAACCAACCACTCAGTTCGGAAAACACTTGACTGTCTAGCCAAAGTTTATTAAATATACACTGCTTGTTAGCCATTGTCATGAGTTTCAAGAAAGCATCCTACAACTGAAATAAAAAAGAATAACATAAAGATGGTTGAAAGAAATGATACTAGGGCACACAAAAATTGTAGAATTGTTACCCATTTCTTGTGAAAAAATACCTGCAAAAGAAATGCTACAATAGCCTGGGTTACAACAGACTAGAGCCTAAAAATACGCCCTCAAATCCATCATTGGCGAAGATTTCCCTGACTTTCCAGATTTTTTGTCTATTTCCCTGACCAAATTTTTTTCCCCTGACTTTCCAGAATGTGGACACTATGATATAAGTTAGGAAATTTGTTTAGAAGGGTTACAGGGAGGTACATTCAGAGAAACAAGGTGGTCTAGGGAGCGGTGATAGAAGTACAGGGATATGGAAGTCGAGCAGGTATGATGTAAAAATGTCGGAGTTGAACTGTAGAAGTACTGTAAAGGAATAGAATTAAGTAATTTAATAGATATATACGAGGGTAATCCCAAAAATAAGGTCTCCTACTTTTTTATAAATACAGAACTCTGTTTGTGTGGCTGTTGGTCATAATATTGTGAAGAGTGTTTCCCACACTCACATATAAACATGCGCATGCCGCGCAGAGGCACTCAGTCTTGGCTTGGCAGCCATTGAGAATGGTGCTTCCGTTGGATGTTATCGCCAAGTGCGAAGTGCGCGCAATTATTCGGTTTTTGAATGCAAAAGGTACTGAACCGATTGAAATCGATCACCAATTGACGGAAGTGTATGATGAGTCATGCATGGATTCCAAAAATGTTCATAAGCGGCCGGTCAGACTGAAATTCACAACGAACGAACAAAGGAGCGGGAGACCGTCAGTTTCCGCCGAGACAGTTGTGAAGGTTGAACAAATCATGCGTGAAGATTAGCGGATCACCCTGGATGGTCTCTGCACAATGGTTCCTGAGGTTTCCTGAAGCGCCGCAAACAACTTCCTGAACAGCATGGCAGCGAACTGGTATGACATAGTCATACAAAAACTGTCACAGCATCTACAAAAACGCATTGACCGAAATGGTAATTATGTAGAAAAATAGCTAAATGTTCAAGCTGCAAAATGATGTAAACCATTGCAGAAATAAACAGGTCTATGTATTTACAAAAAAAATAGGAGACCTTATTTTTGGGATTACCAAATACTGTAAAAGGAGTTGAGTCATGGCTGAGAAATGATATAATGGATGCAGAAATTTTCTTAAGGAACTGGAGTGTGTATCGTAGAGATAGGATAGGGATTGTAGTAGTAGTATTCATTCTGGTGAAAGAAGAATTTGTAAGCTACGAAAAAGTTAAAGATGACAAACATGAAATTCTAGGTGTAAGGCTCATCCCTATAGATAATAGGCAACTTGATGTTCTTGGAGCGTACAGACCGAGAAAGGGTACCACTGACACTGATTCGGAATTATATGATAAGATAATCAGCTATGTGGGAAATGAGAAGCGATATGGAAAGGAACGTGATTGCAGCAGGGCGATCTCAATTTACCAAATGTCAATTAGGAAGGTAATACGAACGACAGGAAGTATGATCAACAAATGGCAAATAAGTTAATATGGGAAGGACAGCTGATTCAGAAAGTCATGGAACCAACTAGAGGGAAGAATATTCTGGATATGATGCTGGTAAAACCAGATGAGCTCTATACAAAAACCGAAGTAATAGATGGTATTAGTGATCACGAAGCTGTGATAGAAAGGAAGGTCTTAAAAGTAGGACTATTAGGCAGTACCATATAACTGATGAAACAGACATGAGGGAGTTTTTAAGAAAATTGATCAGTGGAAAATTGTAAATAAAAATGTAAACAGACTCTGCGATGGGTATAAAGCAATTGTGAAAACAGGTTTGTACCTTTAAAGGTAGTAAGGAATGGTAAGGACCCTCTATATTATAACAGAGAAGTAAAGAGACTAAGGAGGAGATGCAGGTTGCAAAGAAATAAAGTTAGAAATGGCTGTGGAAGTAAAGAGAAATTGAAGGAACTTACTAGGAAATTAAATCTAGCAAAGAAGGCAGCTACGGATAACATGATGACAAGCATAATTGGCAGTCATACAAATTTTAGTGAAATATGGAAGGGTATGTATAGGTACTTTAAAGCAGAAACAGGTTCCAAGAAGGACATTCCAGGAATCATTGATGAACAAGGGGAGTGTGTATGCGGGGATCTTCAAAAGGCAGAAGTATTCAGTCAGCAGTATGTCACGATTGTTGGTTACAAGGATAATGATTGAAATAATAACATTAAGTTATTTATTAGACCACCTAATCAATACAAAATCGTCTTGGATGATTTACATAAATTTGTTAGCCAATAGTGGGACATGTTTCGCCTTCCCTGAAGGCATCATCAGCCATAGTCTTAACCTTAAATTAAAAATAAGCGTCTAAATAACATGTAGTAATGAAATGAATTTTAAAATCTTGAAGAGATTTGAAGTAAAATAACATTAAAAATAACAATGATGGTTTGAAAATACAATGTGATGAGATACAATAGTGGAAGTATTAACAAAATTAACATCAGAAGGCTGCTAAAATAAGTACAATGGATAAAACAACAGATTGTTATACAACAAATAGTAAGATTGCATAAAAGTAAAGTTGATAGTCATGGCGGTTATAATTAGACGATGGCGAAAAATCTTATATAATCAAAGTAAAGAGGAGAGAATAAAAGTCAAAGTTAGTCGAGAGATCCGAAGTTCATCATGATCTTGAAGATAAAAGACGAAAGTCAGATGCATATGGTGAAGTTGTAGAACACGAGGATATGAAGTTGGTGAATAGAAGTTGAAGAACAGTTTCAAATAGGATCACTATGGACCATCTCAAAATTTGAAGTGATGTTCAAATGTTGTAAATTGTGAGTTTGTAGATATTCTAGTTGAAAAAGCATATAAAAGTGGAATCATTTGACGGTGACAAAGATAGCTTGTAATATTATGAGTTAGAAGTATTTGCAACAGTCCATATAGGGGAGGTGACTAATACTAAAGAAGTATTAAAATTATTTACCTATGATGACAAAACATTTACAATAAGATACGAAAGTTGAAAAAAAAAAAAAGAAAAGTAGCTGGAATTGATAAGGTTTTGGATGGGTTGGAATATAGTACCATATCTGAAATACTTATCTGATTATTGTTTGCATGAAAGAGCTGTACCAAATGAATGGAGAGTTGCTATAGTAGCCTCTGTGTATAAAGTAAAGGGTGATAGACATAAAGCTGAAAATTACACACCAGTCAGTTTGACATGGATTGCATATTATAAGCTTTGAGAAAGCATTCTTTCTGATTACATGAGACATGTTTGCGAAATTAATAACTGGTTTGATAGAAGGCAGTTCGGGTTTAGGAAAGGTTATTCCACTGAAGCTCAACATGTAGGATTCCAATGAGTGCAATTGGACTAAACAAGTGTGACTGAATGGGTGGCTATATTTCTCGAAAATAGATCTCAGAGAATTAGAGTTTAAGCGAAGCTTCATCTGACCCTGTAATAATTAAGAGGGAAATTCCTCAAGGCAGCATTATTGGACCTTTTTTGTTTTCTTATATATATATATATATATATATATATATATATATATATATATATATTAATGATATGAGTAAAGAAGTGGAATGAGAGATAAGACTTTTTGCAGATGATGTTATTCTCAGTAGAGTAATAAATAAGTTACAAGATTGTGATCAACTGCAAAATGACCTTGATAACGTTGTGAGATGGACAGTAGGCAATGGTATGATAAACAGGGTTAAAAGTCAGGTTGTGAGTTTCACAAATAAGAAAAGTCCTCTAAATTTTATTTACTGCATTGATGGGGTATGTTGCAAAAATCCAGCTCGTGGCTGTCCGGCCTACTTAGTACTGTAATACCATGGCGCGTATAAGACCAAGTGCGAGGACTCAGCCATTATAGCATGATAGTTTGTGGTCCCACCACTGCAAGCACTGCAAGTGATTACATTCAACACGTGTTCCAGTAGTTGCGCCAAGCCGGATATAGAAAAGTGCGGGAGACGTTACTGTGTGAGATATCTCAGTGAATGAGTTGAATTTTCTTTCCTTTCAGATCCTAAACTCAGTTCATTGTGTGTTGTGTACTTCAAGCATGTATCATATGTGGCTTGATTAATTTAATAGCTTAGCATGCCGCACTGTTTTGTACCTGGCTGTAAGTCAGGCTATGGTAGAGTAGTTGATAATATGCGATTTTTTCATCACTGAACGATTGAAATCAATTTAAAAACTAGGCCAGAGCTATTCCACGTAAGGATACTTAGTTAACGCGTAGTAGCAGAATGTGTCATGTTTATTTCTCTGATGATTTGATAGTAAAGTTTATAGTGAATGGTGAATTCAATCTCGAATATCCACCACATCTTTACGCAAGCTTTCGAAAATCCAGTAACCGACAAAATGAGTTAGTAAATAGTTGTTGTTTAAATGTTTTCATTCGACACCCTGAAGGGGTGGGGCGGGCAACCTAGAGGTTAACGCCCTCTCTCTGGCGAGGCAGTAAATAACTACTACTAACTAACTACTAAACGTCTTCATTCCTCCTCTGAACGGGCAGGCAGACCTCTTAGACGGTGACGCCGTCTCTCAGGCTGGGAGATTAGTTACAGTGAAGGAGATGTGCGGAGAACGTGAGGGAGTAGGCGGCCGTGGCCTATACTACGAACTGTCCCGGCATTAGTCTTAGTGCAGGAGAATGGAAAACCACGGTAAACCATTCTCAGGACAGCTGACGGGTGGGAACAGGCGTGAAGTCCGGCACTGTGCCCCAGGCCCGTCTCTCGAATGCAGAGGCGTAGAGCCACGGTAGAGCCATGGCCAACTTTCCTCTGCTCGGTTGGCCGGTCAGAGTACAGAGCATATGGGACAACAACCCACTCTGCATGTACCGACATGGCAGTAAATAGCGAAGCGAAGATAAGTTACGAGCAGCTAAACGAGCAGCTCTTTGGCCGTAGAAAGAGAAAAGTTTGGTGAAGCAAATTGCACAATGAAAGTATGTGTGGTACATACATAGGGGGAAGAAGTACGTGAAGTTGGCGTAAGGGCACCGTCACAACAAGCTGGTACCCAGGGAAGACCCGCAGAGCAACCCGCACGAGCAAACCCCCACAAACACCAAAGGGAGAGGGGAACAATTTATTTCACAGCAACGTATCTCGGGCACGTATGTCGGAAAAGTTGTTACATAGAATTACATAAGTGTGTTACATATATTGAGTTGGTAGAAGGGATGGGTTCGGTATGAAGTTGGAGTAAGGGGAAGGGTAGTGTTGTGATAGAAGGTAGTAGAGGGTTGTGGTAATATTGGTGATGGAAGTGGCCAGGAGTCGGAGAAGGTCTAATGTTGGGAGTGGCGATAGAATGAAGTTCGGTTGTGGTGCGGGTAGGTTGACTGTGGGTGGTGGTGGTGGGGTGGGTGGCGGGGCTGATGGGGAGTTAGGAGAAGGGGGAAGAGGTGGAGGGTGGTTGGTACGGGGTGGGGAGCGAGAATGCTCCACTCGGTAGGTTCGCCTACGGAAATGGACACCGGTGGTGATGAGATGGTTTACGTCAGCTGGTGATGAAAGCTGTAGGCGAACCAGGAAGGTCGGGCCGTTGGTGTTGAATATCCGAAGCGCCCGACGGGCAGAGACGCCTACCAGTTGGAGTTCATCCAGAATGTCCCGTTCTGTGATGGCGGGGTCAATGCCATGGATGACACAGCTCAGAGACGGAGAATGCTGGAGGGTCGTTGCTGCGGCGGCTGCTTGCTCTTGGGAGGCTGGCCGAGTTGCATCAGTGTAAGTGGCAGGGGGTTGTGATGAACAGGGGAATGTGGCAGGGAGAGAGGTGGTGGGTGCGGACATGATAGGGGTGATGTGGCTAGTCGTTGGAAGAAGGGTAGAAGTTAATGGGGTAGCTTGGGCAAAAGTGGTGATGGTAGTGGTAGTGGTGGTGGTAGTGGTGGTGGTAGTGATGAGTGTGGACGTTATGACAGTAGGGGGCAATGGAGAATGTTGGGATGGGTGAGGGTGACGGACATAAACAGTGGAGAAGGGGTTAGGATGATGGCGCCGTGCCTGTATGAGTTCCTCGGGAGTAGAGACCACTTCATGGAGTCTGCCGTCTATGGTCGCGCCGGCGGTGATCAGGGCTGCCGTGGGTTTTGCAGTGTAGAAAAGGGCCAAAACATCCGGTGAAAGTTGACCAGTGGATCCATCCTGGAGCCGGACTACATCGATGATTGGGTAGCCTAACTGGCCAATTTCGCGACGAATAAACAGGTCGGGGAAAGTGATGTCCACATCCTTGATTAGGCATGTATAAAACATCGTGGAGAGGGGAGGCGACAGACAACTAGGCGTCTGCCGTTTGATTGTTCTTGGGCCGACTGAGTAGCTGATGAGAAGAGGGCCACCCAGCCGAAAAAACACCATGGACATGCGACGTACGAAGAGGGATGTAAATAGTGTGTTACCTTTAAATACTTTTTGGGTGTTTGTTTTAATATGCTGGGAGTTATGTGTTATTTACACTCCAGTAACTTGTGCTTTCTACAACGTGTGATGAAGGTCATAGCTCTTATTTCCATATATATCTTAATTGCAATATCCCATTGTCTTTTAAAAGTTAAGGAGTAATACGTTTCCTCTGGCATCTTTCCTAAGACCAGCCGATGGGCACTGTGGAGCTCGTCCACTCTAGCGCTGCCTGGCGGGGCGCTCTTGAACTCGAGGAGTCCTCACACTTGTTCTTATATTCGTCATGGTAATACAGTACAATAATTTTCCGTAATTTTAGCAAGCATTCTCCTGCTAGAACCCTATGTGGTCTTTCAAAATGCTTTATACATATCTTGTGTTTCTGGCACTTGTGGAGTCACAATGAAATGAAATGTCGTATGGCTTTTAGTGCTGGGAGTGTCTGAGGACATGTTTGGCTCACCAGGTGCAGGCCCTTTGATCTGACTCCTGTAGGCGACCTGCGTGGCATGATGAGGATGAAATGATGATGAAGACAACACATACACCCAGCCCCTCTGCCAGCGAAACTGACAAATGATGATTAAAATTCCTGACACTGCCGGGAATCGTACCCGGGACCCCTGTGACCAAAGGCCAGCACACTAACCATTTAGCCATGGAGCCAGACAGTCACAATGATAAGGTAGATTACAGTATTGTTAATACGTATATAATGAACAAATTATTGGAAGAAACTCTTGAACAAATGAGACATATAAGCCCTTTTTCAACACTTGCAATCAACAATGAACATATGTAGAGAGCAGCTCTGTTGGTAACACTGTGTTCTTTCGTCAGTAGTTTATCCGATGTCCAAAGTGCGTAGGTTGGTAAATTGTTGTTTCGTGCACTCCGTTGTGTTTTAATTAAATGCGAAATGCATGATAAACGAAAAATAGCTGTAGTGACTATGGATGAGTAACTATGTGTTATAAAGCAACTAGATTCTAGAGTAACAGCCAAAACTATTGCTTTGGAGTTAAGGATAGGAAAAAGTACAGTTGTAGAGTGGAAGAAAAATCAAGGAGAAACTGAAAAGTGATGTGCTGCCCAAGGTCATGGAAGTGGAATGAAAGTAAGAAAAACTATGTTGAAAGGTAAGCATAAAGAAGTTGAGAAAGCATTATGTTTGTGGCATGAACACTTAAGAGGAAAAGACTTGCTCATTACTGGACCGATATTGCAGGAAAAAGTATCGGAATTTCAGTGACAAATAGTAATTTAATAATAATAATAATAATAATGTTATTTGCTTTACGTCCCACTAACTACTCTTTTACGGTTTTCGGAGACGCCGAGGTGCCAGAAGTTTGTCCCGCAGAAGTTCTTTTATGTGCCAGTAAATCTACCGACACGAGGCTGACATATTTGAGCCCCTCCAAATACCACCGGACTGAGCCAGGATCGAACCTGCCATGTTGGGGTCAGAAGGCCAGTGCCTCAACCGTCTGAGCCACTAAGCCCGGCCAGTGACTAATTGAAGGAGAAGATTCATAATTTACTGCCAGTGATGGATGGTTGGATTGATGAAAAAAATGATTTGGTATTCGCCAGATTACCGTAGTAAGTGGAGAGGCTTTATCCACTGACTATAAGACTGCACCATTGTTTAAAGACTACCTTTCGAAGTTAACTGACTAGGAGTGAATTTCTGGGAAACAGTTGTGCAATTGCAATGAGAGTTGTTTAAATTACAAAATGCTTCAACAAAAACGAAAAAAAAAAAAAAAAGAAAGAAACTGCGGCACCTGGATACAAGAAAAGTAAGGAACTAGTCAACATCTTGGCTTGCAGTAATGGAACCGGTTACCACAAGATTAATATAGAAAACATGGAAACATAGAGCTTTCAAAAACCTGAAAAATCAGGAACCACTGGTCCTTATATTACAGATATCAAAAGAAAGCATGGATGAATAGAGAAATCTTTAAAACCTGGTTCGAAAATTAATTCGTACCAGCTACAGAGAAATACCTCAAAGACAACAATTTGCCGAGAAAAGCTGTGCTACTTCTTGATAACGCGCCTTCACATCCTGCCAGTGATGAATTCACAGGTGGAGACATCACAGCATTTTTCCCACCAAATGTGATTGTTCTTTGTCAGCTGATGAACCAGAGCATATTTGAAAAGGTAAAAAAAAAAAAAAAAAAAAAAAGTATCGCCGGCGTCTTTCCAGTTCGTTGATAGCAGCAGTTGATAATAATGAATATTATGTAACAATTCTGAAGAGGATTGACTTGTTAGCTGTCATAAGGTGGTTGGCCGAATCGTGGGAAGTGATTCCGAACATATCACTTGTAAGGTCTTGTAAAATTCTTTTGAACCATGATGGCGGAGATTTTAACTTTGAAACAATGATCTTTCGTTGCTCAAAAATGTACTGGGCTGTGAGGATGTTAATGCAGAGGACGTCATGGAATGAATGGCAAATGATGAAGTTGATGAATTAACTGACAGCGATATTGTGGAGATGGTGATGCAGGGGGAAGTAACAAAAGAAGAGGAGGCAAGCTCAGATTACAGGAAAAATCTCATCCCACATTCGGCTTTCTTATTTTTTGTTATCTGGCTTAACCTAACGCCACATTAGGGCGGACAGCCGAGAGTCTACTGTAAGTAAACTTTCTTTTCACATGTCAAATGAATTATCTTGGAACAAATACAGATATAACGATACCCAAAAGTTTCTTGACACAGGTTTCTTGCTTATGCACTCTAATGTTGTTAGTACCAGAATTTGAATCTACAGATTTCAGCATAAAAGGAATGTGCCAAACTAACTATGCTTCTAATCATTCAATTTTAATTATTTCCTTAAGACAAGAACTAAATATACTACAAGTTTTCTAACCATATCCACTACACTGGTGGGCTACGAAATGTTTTGTTACAGTGGTCAGATGCTGGAAAATGTACATTTTTGTCCACAAGATTATAAGCTAGTTAAACAAATACTTTTAAAAATCTGTAGATACATAAGACTTACTTTCTAAATCAGGCTAGTTCACAGATTAACCAAAGGTAGACCTTACCATTGGCCTTAATTTTATATTCGTATTTCAGAAAATTCAATATAGCTGATGCAACACTTAATGTAAGATTTTCTTCCTCCACTTTTAAAATATATATCTTATAGAAGTTTAAAAGAAAAGTCACCTACCCTGATTTAATGAGACCAAGCGAGTCGGCCATGCGATTAGGGGTGCATAGCTGTGAGCTTGTATTTGGGAGATTGTGGGTTCAAACTGCAATGTCGGCAGCCCTGAAGATGATTTTCTGTGGTTTTATCATTTTCACACCAGGCAAATGCTGGGGCTGTACCTAAATTTAGGCCATGGATGCTTCCTTCCCATGCCTATCCCTTTCCGGTCTCGTTGCCGCCATAAGACCTATCTGTGTCGGTGCGACATAAAACCAATTGTAAAAAGACCTAATGAGAGTTAACTTACATGATCCAGAAATATATAACAAATTCCAACTTGTAAGTTTGAGAACTTCCACCTTTCCACCATTTTAAAATCTTACGATTTCCCTTAGATTAAAATAACATTAATTTATTTTAAAATTAGTCGGTACATGTTTCAATTTATAGAAACGTGATCTTGATATACAGTTAAAATAGGCACAAAAACACAGCTTAAGTAAGTAAAATACAATTAACCACTCATATTAAATACAGCTTGTCTTTGACAAGATGAAAGGTCTAAGTATCTAAAGCGTCTTGTTGGCCCTGCGGTTAGGAACGCGTAGCTGTCGGCTCGCATTCGGGAGATAGTGGCTTCAAACCCCACTATTGGCAGCTCTGATGATGGTTTTCTGTGGTTTCCCATTTTCACACCAGACAAATGCTGGGGCTGTACCTTGATTAAGGCCACAAACGGTTCCTTCCAACTCCTAGTGCTTTCCTATCCCATCGTCACCGTAAGACCTATCTAAGTTGGTATGACATAAAACCAACTGTAAAAAAGAAAATATAGGCTATATATATTTTTATTTATTTATTTTTATTCTTTTTACAGACTTTATTTGCTAGGGATTGATAGTCACATCTATCTGTGTTAAATACTTGGAGTGACACCATCTATATAAATAAAATCCTTAATTCTGTCTGTCATTCACAGCAATACTGAGAAAATGAGAAGGTTTCAACAGCTGAAACTGGTACCAGTTATAGATTTTTATGGCTTCTTTACAAGAAAAATACAATGAACCTCTCACAACCAAGACTTTTGTACGTTTTGAAGAGAAATATATTTCTGTCAGTGAAGTTGTCGTTGCATATTCGCCATGATGGTGTAGTTAGACAGCTGTATCCATCGGCATGATGTCGTAGTGCATACATCCTGGCTTCTGTTACCTTTCACAGATATATTCAATGGTAGCAGATATGAGTTACAAGAACAATACAATGATGACCATCATACTTGAATTGTTCACTGAAAAATACTTCGTTTCAGCAAAATGAATGCAGTTTTTTCCTTCCATTTTGCTATTTATCTTTATCAATAAGCATAAAATACGCCAACCCTCCTGGTGGTCTTGGTCGTTAATGCATGAAATCTATATGGTAGGACACCATGGCTAGACAGTTCGAGTCCCACTCGGTGAAAATATTTTCACCATCAGAATGTTGGCTGGCACCCTCCCCCTTCCTATTAGCTTATATCATGTCCTTCATTTCATCTGATAAACCTCTCTGATGAGGTTGACGTAAGGAAGAGCATCTGGTCGTAAAAACTCGCCATACCCGAACCCGTAGAGAAACGGGACATGTGTCGGCCATACAAACACGAAATAGAAAGCCTTCCGCTGAGTGTTAGGAATGACATCTTAACAAATGGTGATCTTGGATGCTTCGTTGTACGTATTTCTATGGTAGAGACATGATTCGGTTGAGATGGAATTTGGTTTGCTTGGTTCTTTCCCGACAAAATACCTCCCATTCAATGAGGCAAGATTGTCATTTTGTTGCACATAATAACATTAACGCCATTTATTGACATAAGATTGTACAAAGTTCCACTCCTTGCTTTGAAGTTTTCGCGTACTGAATGCGATAACAGACGACAATCGTTGATGGTTCTCATTCAGCTAATGAGGTTGTCATTTTACAGCAACCTAATGGGATTACACTGAACCAAGTTCTGCTGCCTGCTCCGATGTCTTTGCATTAGACATAGACATCTTAGCAAATAACAATAATTCAATATATTCGTATTCTGCCCATTTAAATGTTCGGGTAGCAGATATTGTCTCCATTTGCTCACACTATAATAGATTTAATGAGTGAATTAAAATCTGGTGATTATTCACAAGGAAATTATGTTGATTTTTTTTCATGATATTTTCTCCAGAGAAACATACCAGCTATACAGATAATGATAGGAAATGTCAAAACAATAATTTTGTCATGTATTGTATACATGTTTCTAACATTAATATTAATATTAATGATAGTTTAAACACTAACACTGTATAATCCCGAATACCACCTGTACATTTTCCCCCAAAATATTGGTTCTAAATCTTGGGTGCGGGTCGTATTCAAGCTGTTCATTCTCGTAAATATTTACTACGTTTACATGGAGTATTGAAATAGATTTGAATACGGTTACCATACTCAATATACCACATGTAAACAGGCATTTAGGTCTTATTGTGTTTTAGTTGAGTTCTAGAAAACAAGATTGATTTTTTCTCAATACGGTTACAGTGGCATGTAAATGCGAAATGTTAAGGTAATGAAATACAGTAAATCAAAGAATACGGGTAAATATGAAAGCCACTGCTGCGGATGCTCGATCGTCATTTGTTTCACAAGTCTTGCTGGCATGCTAGGTGCGCGAATAGCTGATCTCGCGGGATATCATACTTTGCAAGAGTCGAGACTATTGGTTACAGAGGTCTACCTCGCTCACATTCGAGTTCCGTATCTGTTACATGTGATAAAATTCATTTTTGGGTCCGTACTGAAAGTATTTGTATAAATAACACTAGTATGTTTTTATTATTCTCCCACCTATACAATACAGGTAAAAATCGCTTACACAACGCAGAATACAAATTGAAATTTATTTTTTAATCATAACTCAGTCAATTTAACTAATAATAAATATTCAAGCTCAGGTATATATAGACTCAGATGCTCAGTATGTAATTCCTGTTATGTTGGCCAAACTGGCGATGTTTCTCAACTAGATATGCAGAACATTGTAAAACCCAAAAACATAATAAATTCTCTGCGATGAGTAACCACATGAAGGAAACAGGTCACAAATTCACTACAATAGATCAGAATTTACAAATCTTAAAAAGAAATGAAAAAGGTAAGCTCATGACAGAATATGAAAACTTATACATCTTCCTAGATCAACAATTTAACAAAGACAAGAACCTAAATGATGTAATAGATAACAAAAGTCCTCTTTACGAACAGATTCCAAATCTATTTTTAAAAAACCATTCCTTCTGAATAGTAATTTCCATAAAATATTTAGCACCAAATCAGTTAAACACTCCCACCAATCTAACACACACACACCACCCTCCGCCTCTCCTCCCGCTGCCGGCAACTCCTCCTCACATGTAGCGAATGGACCCTTAGCCACGCCTTCTCAAGCTCAACCCCCTCCACCAAGACTTCACAAATACAACCCACGATGTAAGAGCTCGGCGACCGCCAGCTGCTCTAAAGCCCTCAACATAAGTTAACATCTCAGCGGTCAAAGGGGTAAGTATCAACACTTTCCATTTAACTTCCACTATTCAGCCCCTTAATTCCAATTATGGTCCTTCATTAAATTTTCTAAATAACTCTTTAATAACAGAATTTCATCACACATTTGGCTACCCACCGATTCAACTAGTATGCTCACATCAACAACAAACTCTTCCCACAAATACTACATTAAAGAAGAATGACGTCTACACAAACTTCAATATAGCCTACGGCACCAGTATTCCAACTAATATTATCTTGAAAAGAACCAGGCCATATGAAAATTCTTCAAATTTATAAGCATATAAATGAAAATCAATACTTATTAACTTCAAGAACCAACGATCATTACTAATGCTCAACTTCCCTCGTTTTTAACACGTCATTTGACAATTATACAGAATGTATTTCTGATTTTTATCTTTATTGTAACATCCTTTAATATCAAGAACCAACCACCTATGTTGTACATTTTTAGACTCAAATATTAACACAAATATTGTTAAGTAATAGTATACCACATTTTATATTGTAATAGTTGTTTAACGATCTCTAATCCATTTTACAAGACATAGTTTCTAACAGTATTCATAAGTTATTCCCAATCAGGTACCTGATCTATTCCTAAGGTAAAAAATGGCTGATGATGCCTACTATTGATAGGCGAAACATGTACCATCCAATGTATTAATTTTATGTTAACATTTTGATAAGGGAAAGTCCTAACTTTTAAGATTATATTGTATTGAATAGGTGGGAGAATAATAAAAACATACTAGTGTTATTTATTCCGCATCTGTCCCGTGAAAGTGCTGTCTCGATAGTAAGCAATGGATTCAAAACAGCGTCTGCAGTCATTTACTGTGCGTGAAAAAACTTAAAGTTGTAAGCGAAGCTGAAATATACGGAAATAGTGCCATTGGCAGAAAGTACGATATTGATGAATCGTGTATTCGTGATTGGCGGAAGGAGGAAGAAAAACTTCTAAAAAGTAACAGCGATCGCAGAGCGTTCCGTGGGTGGAGTGCAGGGTTTCTGGAAATTGAAGAACGACTCCACAAATCTGTGATAAAAAAACGAGAGTTAGGAAATGGTGTTTCTAGTGAAATGTCTCAATTGAAAGCACTAGAGATCTCAAAAGAACTCAAAACACAGGGTTTTACTGCAGCCACGGATGGATCCGAAACTTTTATCGGAGAAAGGGATTGTGCATTCGGAGACGTATGTCTATTTCACGACGTCTCCCTGGGGCGTATGAAGAAAAATTAACGGCCTTTCACCGTGACATTATTCATTTGAGGAAGCAAAATTCTTATTTGCTGTCGCAAATTGGAAATGCTAACCAGACATCTGTCTATTTTGAAAAGCCGTTGGAAAATACAGTGGATACGAAGGGTTCTAAAAGTGTAACCATTAGAAAAATTGGTAACGAAAAGTAACGATGCATGGTAATGTTGTGCATATTAGCAGATGGAACCAAACTCCCTCCATATGTGGTTCTGAGAAGGAAAACCCTTCCGAAAGGAAACTTGCCGTCCGGTGTTATTGCTAGAACAAATGAGTCCGACTGGATGGACAGTGCATTAGTTGAGGACTGGGTTAAGTGTGTTTGGCAGCGTCGCCCGGGAGCTTTGTTACAAAAACGAAAGAGATATGAGAAATAAGATTGCATGCGGAATGATAAAGTGTTTACGCAGGCCGATTGCATGCCTGATATGTGAGAGAATAATGTGCAGTGGATATGTACCTGCCAATTGTCTTCTGAGAGTATATTATTATCAGAATTGACGGAATTAATTCCAGACTAATGAGTGATGTGTATTAAATGGTAAAAGTATGCTAGAAAGGAATGATTATACGTGACTTTTCCGTATAGCCGACGAAAGATGTTATCTCATTGCAAGCTGATATATTGGCCGTGTTTGTATTAGACGGCGCGAACGAGATGGTATTTCCTTGTGACAATCTTGGGAGACAGAATCCATACTTTAGTACAGTGTTGAGTTCAACATTTCCTTTCAGCTCGCAGCCTACCCGGAAATACATGACGGATGATCGCGCTGTTGAGCGCTCAAATGTAGCAGAAGGAGGCAATGTTGCCCATTGCTTTCTAAATGATATTGGTGGCTATTTATATGTTTTTCCCATCTCAGGATGATGTTGTTTATTGTTTCTCGTTGTTTGAATACCTTGTCTCGTTGTTTTAATGGGGAACAGCCCGAGTGCTGAATTTTACTGATGGTCAATCTAGTTCTGACTAGATCCTTTGTGGTGAACCGCAATTCACGTAGAATCTGTGTAGCACGTAAGACTTTTTCTCTTTATCCGATGTAAATAGATGTGTTTAGTGTCTCTTATTTGATTTGTTGTAAATATAGCGTAGGAAATGCCACTAGTATTTTACATTGTTCATATCACGTCCCATAGCGCCTTAGTTTTTCTTTTCATCGTAACTTTTCTTTTTATTGTAATTTTCTTTAACGTTAGAATTTTTGGTGACTCTCAATTTAAATTAAATTCATAACCGTATCGTGATGAGTTAGAGTGTGACTCCATGCGAAATAACTACATAGCAGTGTATGCGTACACATATTATCATATATCCCATGAACTATGGACAAATAAGAAGAAGATCTGTTTGAAGGTATACGAGTATTCAATGTTGTGCTTGATACTTTATTTCTATTTTGTTTCTTTAAATAATTAACGCTGTAAATGTCAGATATTTCTTTACTTTGAAATTTTATATGCTATTTATTATTTGATTTTATTAATTTTCAAGTAGAATGATTTGGGGATATTTATAAATAAATTCATCTTACCCTATATGATTGTTTCTCATTCGTGTTATACCTCCATTTTCCTGTCATTTACTTATATTTAGAGTAGAACTTCGATTTTTATCCTGACCCAACCGACAACTAACCCACTCTCCGCCCAACCCTGAGTTAGTTGGATGTTCATACAGGAATGGAGGCATCGTCCTACAGGGTATTTACCCTTGGGTACGGTACAGTATTTTGGCGCCGCAACTAGGGCAAATAGGCACTTTGGCGTATATTCGTATCCTGCTGGGAGTATTTTTGTGATACCCAAAGATGCTAGGTTGTACTTAGAAACTTGGGCAGGTCAAATTGAGATTTACAATAGCAAATGTGGTTTGACGAGCCATTCTGAAGGCTAGATAGGATTAGGATCATGGTTCGAAAGCTGGAAGAGACCAAGAGTTGGTATCCAGATAATTATTAATTTTCAGAATGATAGATAAGTAATTTCGAACCAAAGGCATAAATTAGGATTCTGGCAACCTAACGTTCAGACAACTTGAGTCTAGAGTCCCATGTTCAGTACTACGAATGACAGTAGGCGGACATGAAAGGGCAAGATTTAATTGGAAATCGTGTATTTAGAAAACAGAGCAAAATCTAAATCATTGCGATAGGAATATCAGCAAAAATGTTTGATTTAAACCACGTTAGGAAGAATGAGAAACACATAGCCGATAAGTAAGGCGTGTCGTAGTAATACAGGAACTCTATTTGAGTCAGAGAATTATAAAAAGATTTCTCTAATGAGGTAGAATGGTCGATGATGTGTCCTTCAGACATGCGTTGATTTTGACATAGCCTGGAATTTGTGTGCAGAGCAAATTTCAAATTGCCAGTGATTATAATTTTATCTGATTTAGAGTAAGGCTAGGAACTTAAGAATACCTCAGTCTTAAGAAATTGGTAGTGATATTTGCAATAAATGGTGATGATTCGAGACTGGTAGACCTATGCTGGAATATTAGCCTTGAGTCGGAGGTATTTATGGTAAATATAGCCCAGTATTGTTGTCTAGTACTTAGCCTAGAGCCCAAAAGACAGGTAAATTAATAATGTTTGGATTATAAGAATTTGGGGCTACAACATTAGATTTTTTCAAAATTAATGATGACGTGTTTCTTTGTTATTTGCGGTAGAACATAAATATCCCGAATCAATAGGAAGCTTCTATATGGCGAATTTGAGGCCATGCTTTCTTTGTGTGATGATTAATGTAAATCATAGAAGCTCATCAGTAAAGTAAATGTTATTTGGATGGAGGACACAAGATACGGAATAGGATGCTAGGTAGCAGGGAGTATCTCTGCGTTTTCTCAAAATACGTTTTTGGTATGGCGTTGACGATGGAGGTTTTTTTTTTTGCTAGTTGCTTTACGTCGCACCGACATAGATAGGTCTTATGGCGATGATGGGATAGGAAAGGCCTAGGAGTTGGAAGGAAGCGGCCGTGGCCTTAATTAAGGTACAGCCCCAGCATTTGCCTGGTGTGAAAATGGGAAACCACGGAAAACCATCTTCAGGGCTGCCGACAGTGGGGCTCGAACCCACGATCTGCCGGATGACGATGAAGGAGTTGTTGGAGGAAATGGACAAGAGGGCAGAGCAGGCCGAGATGAGGAAACAGGAGCGTATGGCTGACCTTTCGAATAAGTTAGAAGAACAGTCTAAGCAAGTGGCGGAAGAGACTAGACAGCTGTTTAAGCAGGCGGAGGATAGGACTGATGAACAGTTTAGACAGGTAGTGGTTAAAACTGAGGAACAGTTAAAGCAGGCGGCAGAAAGAACTGCGGAGCAATTCAAGGCGGCGACCGTTGAGCTACAGGGAAAAATTGATTTTGTTCGTACGTGCTGTTTAGAAGGAATGGGAAAACTAGAGAAACAACTAGAGACAGTAGAACATAAAACACAGACGCAGCTTGAAAAAATTAAATACACTGTTGAGGAAATCGCCGATCGGGTGACAGAACATATGACTAGCACTGATAAGCGACTGGGAGAGTTATCGTCTACTTTAGAAGAGGCTACAGCGGAAATTACACTTCAGCGAGGCGCAATTGATAAGCTGCGGGTTGAGACGGAGACGAGACTGGAAGAGTTCACCTTGGACATTGGTAAACAAATTACAGAGGCTCAACAGAAGACAAAAGATAAAATTGACCTGAAACTTAAGGTGAAGCAAAAAGAGACCGAGGAAAGACTGAAGGAAATGGAAAATCAGCTGCGATCTGAAATGCAGGAGGACATTGCAGAGACTGGCAAAGAAGTTAAAAGTATGATAATGGCAGACAGGGAAAGAACTAAGGAAGACTTGCAGGTACTTGGTTCGAGTCTGGAGACGTGGACGGAAGTTTCACAGAAAAATCAAGTTAAGACAGGGGATGTAGAAAAGGAAATTCCTTACATGAAAGATAAATTAGAATTGTTAGACTTGCAGACTGATAAAGAGCTCAGTAAATTGAAATGCGCTGTTCAACAAACCAGTGTGGAAAAGGCACCGAGTCAAACTAGTGATAACGTTGCGCTGAGCGATATTCTACAATTACCACATCAGAAGGTTCACTGTTCGACTGCCAACGAGACACATAACGCTCCTATTTATAATATCTTGCGGAGTAGCGAAGAAAAACCACGGAAATTTACGAGAAGCGATGAAAGAACACCTAAAGCTTTCTTGAGAGAGATAGATGATTTTCTAGCAGACTACAAAGTACCACCGGAGCGTAAATTAAGAACAGTAGAGAAATTTTTGGGTGACTGAGTTGCAGAATGGGCAAATGCTTTCCGTTACACGTTCACTACGTATGAGGAGTTTAAGGAGGCTTTCCTTAAGACGTTCTGGGATGTGTCGACGCAACAATCACTGAGAATGGAACTATATTCGCGCAGGTACACAGCTACGTCGCCAACGAAGTTCTCACATTTCTTCATTTCACAAATGATCAAATTTAGGGACCTAGACATGCCTCCAAGCGAGGGCGAAATTATCGCAGCGATATCTCGGCAATTACCCCTTAAAGTACAGAGGACACTAATTGCAGCTAACGTCAAAACGGCAGCAGAAGCTGAACTGACCTTACGGCAACTAGATTTAACGTCAAGTCAAAATCAGCCAAGGTTGAGGCATGTTGAGGCTATCCATATGGTAGAGGTAGAAGGAGGAAGCAATCCGCCGAAAATAAGGAAGCATAATAATCATCAGAGCTCAGGGACTCAGACAGGGCCTCATGAGCAAACAAATGGAAATGCTATACCTCAGGAGGGAAATTGGCAGCGGAGAGACAGAAGAGATCAATATAGAGGAAATAACTATCAAGAAAATGGCACAAATCAGCGAGGATATAGTTATCCAAGCGGACACAACGGGAGGACTTATAGATACAAGTATTGAAACTATAGTGGACCCAGAAGGCCATATTATCGCTGGGACGAGAAAGAGGGATATCCCAGAGCAGGAAGAGGAAATTACCAGGAGAACCATGAACAAAGAAGCGAAGAGTCAAGACGGTACATTGAAGAGTTGAGAGGAAAAAGGCAGGAGGAAGACTGGTGGAGAGGAGCCATACAAGCCAGCAGTAATGAAGACTGTCATGGGGCAGAAAGTGTTGCTTACAGGGAACACTGTGTAAGACAGCAAGAAAATAGGTTGAATCCCAATGCTCCTAATTATGAGGGCAGAGGGACGGACAGAAAAAAAGCACAATAGATAATGAGGAAGATAGCCTGAATTTGACCGAAGGGGATAATAATGGATGGATTGTAGTATCTGTAGACAGTTGGATTGTAAGACCCGAGGATTTAGTGGAAGAAGAAGTACCACAAAATTATAAATCTGTAAAGCGCTCACCCGTAATATATACTAGAGCTGGTCAATTACGTGTGAAAACTTTGGTTAACACAGGAGCGTCGATTAGTGTAGTGTCTCAGGCACTGATCAACGAACTGAAATTACGGATGAAAGTACTCACTATTCCTATATCAAAGCTAAAAGTCAGGGGAATTGTGCCGGACAAGACTGCTGTGTGTAAGGAGCAGGCTCTTTTGGACATCCAAATTGGAAATTTAGTCATGTCACATCCATGTGTAATTCTACCAAAGATGTCATTTAACTTAATTCTCGGGCAGATTTTCTCGTAGAATACAATGCGTTGATAGACATGGGAAACAATAACATCATTTTTCGGACACAAAATTCTAGAGAAGAGCTGAGATTTGACCAAGTCGAAGAAAATGTCGGAGATGAAAGGATTTGGACAGCATCTGTAACTGAGGGGAAAGAAGAATCGATTGAATTCCCAGTAAATTTTGTAGAAAACTGTGATGAGCTAGTAGAGTATTTTGAGGCTATGATGTTAAATTTAGAAGCCAAGGAGGATGAAAAATTTTCGAAATTGTTACCAGAAAAGTTATCTGAGGCACCAGTGAACGAAGAAGGCCGTGGGAAAATGAAAGAAATTTTAGTACAACATAAGAATGTCTCTGGATCAAACCCAGGAAAGATACCTAACTATAAATACAAAATTATTGTAAACAACTGGGAGCCATTTAAACAGAGGCCATACCCCATTCCCGAGAAGATATTCCCTCAAGTGAAGGAGTTGGTAGATGATATGGAGAAGAATAGGATCATTACCAAATCGCCTACACCATTTTTGAGTCCCATCTTGGCTGTTCCAAAAGCAAACGGTTCTGTGAGGGTATGTTTGGATGCGAGAGAGATCAACAAGCGCTTAGTCCCTGAGTATACGCAAGCTCCAGCAACCAAGGACATTTTAAAGAAGTGCGGAGGCATAGAATACTTCGGCACTGTCGATTTAACTTCGTCATTTCATCACATTGAATTACATCCAGAATCTAGTATGCTAACTGGTTTCATGTTCAACAACCAGACCTACCATTTCTTACGTTTGCCCTTTGGGCTGCAAAACTCAAGTTCTGCTCTCATCCGTGCACTGGAAGATAATTTAAGTCCAGACATAAAGGCATTTACCATTATCTACATCAACGACATACTTTTCGGTTCCAAAACAATTGAGGAACATTTGGACAAAATCAACCGTCTTTTGGCAGACCTTAACCGTTGCAACTTCAAAGTAAATCTAGAGAAATCCCACTTTTGTAGTAGGAGTACGTTATTCTTGGGCCGTGTCATCGATGGAAAAGGGATCAAGCCTAATCCGGCGAAAATATCAGCAATACAAAATTTCCCAAAACCTACCAAAATTAAGCATATCAGACAGTTTTTAGGACTTTGTCAGTTCTTTTCGGATCATTGCAAGTCGTATACAGATACTGTAGCACCATTCCAGGAACTTTTAAAGGTGAACAACAGATGGAAATGGGGAGAAGACCAAGATGAGGCTTTCAAAAAAACCAAAGAAATGCTGGCGAAGGCAGTGAAGCTAGGCTATCCTTCATACGACCGTCCTTTCATTATCCAAACAGATACCTCAAATGTGGGCATAGGAGCCATTCTATATCAGGAAAATCCAGAACAAACCCAGGATCACTTACCTGGCATTCACAAGCAGGAAGTTACGTAACCATGAATTAAAATGGACCACAACTGAACTAGAAATGCTGTCTATTGTAGTCTCCCTAGGTCAATGGAAAAAGTATATTTACGGATTCCCGATCATCACTAGAACTGACCATGAGGCATTAACTTTCATCCTAAAGTCCAATGTGGGTAGCGACAGGGTGTACAGATGGTCGTTATTTGTGCAACAGTTCGATCTGACACTGGAACATTGCCCAGGCAAATTGAACACCGTGGCAGACGCACTTAGCCAAAACCCGGATGATGTTGAAGCTACTGTAAATCTGGCGATGTTGGGCGAAGAAGACCAAAACATTTTAGACAAGTTACCAAGTTTAGGCCAAGAACAGAAAAATTGTGGACCAACCAAATTATTGATTACTTTAATAAGGAACTCGAACCCGGTACACCAAGTTTCATAGAGGCACAAAAGAAGGCGGCCCAATATAATTACTTTAATAACTTACTACATAAATTCATTGATGAAGAACACTAAATTTCGCATTGTTGTTCCACCGGTATTCCAGATGGATCTGATATGGTTAGGGCATCATACCAATGGACACGTGGGGATAGAAAAGGTAACAGCTACTCTACAGGACACTTCCATTTGGCCAAGGATGAGGCGCATGATTCAACAAGTTTTGCGAACATGCGACACATGCCAACGTATCAAACCTAACACCTTTCTATTAAAACAGCAACCGAGACCAGTATTGCCCACAATGCCCAGGAAACTGTTCGCAATTGATTATTTTGGAGCGTTGCCTGCAGGACGTCGTGGTGTGAAATATATTCTAGTCTGCATGGACGTATTCTCTAAATATGTAACTCTCTGCCCAGTACAAAAAGCTAACACTAAATCCGCACTACACCAGATTAAAAACAAAATTATTCCAAGAATGGGTAAGCCAGAGAGTATATTAAGTGATCACGGGCCACATTTTACTTCGCCAGCTTTCAAGAGGGAGCTAGAGAAAATGGAGATAAGACATGTGTTGAGTTCGCTCAGACAACCGGAGTCTAACCCGAGTGAACGTGTCATGAGAGAGATAGCGAAGTACTGTCGAATATTCATACCAAGAGAACACTGGAAATGGCCAGATGTTGTACCAATTATTATGGAAAGCATTAACTCCACAAAGCATGAAAGTACCGGACACATTCCCAGCATCATTCACCTCAACGAGTACCCACAGCGTCCTTGGCACGAGAAAATTCAATGTCCAAATGATCCACGACCGTCTGCAGAAATATGCATACGTGAAACTGCAGAAAGATTAAAGGCTCAGGCAGACAAGAGGCTACGCAGAAGCCGGAACAAGCGCTTCCATCAACAACTGCGGGTCGATGAGCTTGTACTGATAAAACGTCCTCAGAGCTCAGATGTGTCAGCACGCTTTAGTCAAAAGTTTGCTGAACTGTACACAGGTCCATATAAAGGAATTCAGGTTTATGGAAACAATTCTTACAAAGTTCAAATCTTGGACAGATTGGTAGAGAAAATTTTCAACGCTTCCAACCTCAAGCTTTATTACCCCAGAGGTCAAATCAGAATAGATGACATCCCAGAAGAAGAGATAGCAGATGATGAAAGTGAAGATGATGGAGAAGAAGAGGAAGACCCGAATGATGGACCAGTGATGGTGGAAGGAGACAACGAAGAAGACACTGAGAATGTCAACTTTACGGAAATGGAAAGGGAAACTTATTCAGAAGAAGAATATTGTGAAGAGTGTGGTAGCGTGCAGCGACGTTTTCACGCATTACTAGATATATACTACAACATCCGTCAAGACAATGAGCGATTATGGGAAGAAAATGCAAACCTGCGAGATGGCAAATAGCACTAAAAGAAAGAGATTCCATATATCCAGATGATCATATACAGTCAAATAATACATATTAAAAAAATAAATACTCGGTATTCATTTTTTTTTTCCCCTAGGTAAGAGGGATGAGCCGTATCCTGCCGACCCATAAGAAATATTCAGAGTATTATTTGACAAAATATATTTAAAAAATTATTCATATAAATTACAGTCATAAATGGTAGAGTATTGAATCCGAAGATAGTTGAGACCGGATGTCTATGAAGACATCAAGTCGCTGGATATTGCCTAACACTTCCTTGTGACCGTGAGAATAGCTTAGCGTAACAAAGGGTTGGGAAGGATCGGCAAGTGTACAAGGTGATGACCAAGCAATATTTCGGCCAATGAGAACGTGAGGATTTGGCAAGTATGGAGTCTACGTCGCGCCAAGTCTTAATTCCCAGGTTGACCAACGTGTATAGTTGCTTGAGTTAATTTCTGTCATTCATCGGTTTTTCATAGGTCTAGAAGCAAAATATAATCAGAAATATGATTAGAGGAAGAGATTTGCTATTGTTTGAACTGTGTTTCATAAATGTATTATAATTAATATTGTGTCATCATACATAGCAAGCTTTCTGATTGGTGGTTTGTTTAGACAACCGGGAACCCCAGAGTTGAAACGGCGTTACCGAGTTTTCCTCAGTACCCAAGCTCTGGAGAGCGTCATTCTGGTTGAATAGCTTGGGTAGTGCAGAGGTCATTCTGATCGAAGAGCTTGGAAAGTGCAGAAGTGTATTCTGATCGAAGAGTTTGGATAGTGCAGAAGTGTACTCTGATCGAATAGCTTGGATAGTGCAGAAGTGTATTCTGATCCGGCTGCTTGGACAGTGTAGAAGTGTTATCGTGATCGCGGATATTGAAGTGTTATACCAGTAACAGTATATGATTTCAGACAAGTGTTTCAGTCATGCAGCTGGAAGATATAACTGTTCCAGACTAAATTGCAAATTACATTATTTTATAATATAAAGTCAACATAGACAGTGATAATTAGCCGCAGTGGAGCAAGTGCAGGAGAGACGTGCCATCGTCTCACATTTTCGTATCGGTCGCGTTTCGCGAGGAACTATCGTAGCGTTCCGCGTGCCGCTCTCAAAACTGTGTATATACCCTTAAAGTTGAAGTTTGCGTTATTAATGTGTCAGTGTGTTTGGCTCATTTTCTCACCAAGGGTTGTTCGGCACGTGTAGCATTGAGCGGTGAAGAGATATTCATCCCAAGCTTTCTGTGTTCCAGTGTAAATAACTTTTCAGCAAGAAGATGGCTTCGCCTATGGAAGAAGGAAGTGCATTTCCACGTGTTAAAGCTGTGATCGACATGGAGTAGATCCCTATATATAGCAGGGATGTGAGCTGCTACCATGTATCCCAGGAGTCGCCATAATTTAAGATAAGACGCATGTGTTAATTATGGAATGTCATATGAATTTTGCTAAAGTACTAGGAGAGTTTAGATAGGGTTTTTATTTCATGTAAAGTAAGCCTGACGGCATGTGTTTGATTCATTTTGATATTGTTGTATATACGGATAAGAGAATAATGCATGTACTTTTCATTTTCATTCTGATTTATGACTAGATAGTTGGGATAATGAGGGATTTGTTAGGATTAGTTTGTTGTTCAGTTATGCATGTTTATTTAGTGTAGAATATTCCGAGTTTTCCTTATATATAAATGCTAGGAGAATTAGATTGACAAGTTCATTCATTTTATTTTGGTTATTCAGGGAGACAGGTATAGCTAATTGCATGACCCATGGTATTTCAGAAGCTGTCCGAAGGAGCTGCATAACAACGTTGAAAGAAAAGGATCTTCGAATTTAGGTTGGAATCTGTTTTTATCCAATGACTTGCACAGGGAACGAACCGGATCTCATAATGTAGAAGGCCAATGTGATTCATAAGAGATATGAGAAATAAGATTGCATGCGGAATGATAAAAAGTTTATGCAGGCCGATTGCATGCCTGATATGTGAGAGAATAATGTGCAGTGGATATGTACCTGCCAATTGTCTTCTGAGAGTATATTGTTATCAGAATTGACAGAATTAATTCCAGACTAATGAGTCTGATGTGTGTTAAATGGTAAAAGTACGCTAGAAAGGAATGATTATACGTGACTTTTCCGTATAGCCGACGAAAGATGTTATCTCATTGCAAGCTGATATACTGGCCGTGTTTGTATTAGACGGCGCGAATGAGATGGTATTTCCTTGTGACAATCTTGGGAGACAGAATCCATACTTTAGTACAGTGTTGAGTTCAACATTTCCTCTTAGCTCGCAGCCTACCCGGAAATACATGACGGATGATCGCGCTGTTGAGCGCTCAAATGCAGCAGAAGGAGGCAATGTTGCCCATTGCTTTCTACATGATATTGGTGGCTATTTATATGTTTTTCCCTTTCAGGATGATGTATATTGTTTCTCGTTGTTTGAATACCTTGTCTCATTGTTTTAATGGGGAACAGCCCGAGTGCTGAATTTTACTGATGGTCAATGTAGTTCTGACTAGTTCCTTTGTGGTGAACAGCGATTCACGTAGAATCTGTGTAGCACGTAAGACTTTTTCTCTTTATCCGATGTAAATAGATGTGTTTAGTGTCACTTATTTGATTTGTTGTAAATATAGTGTAGGAAATGCCACTAGTATTTTACATAGTTCATATCACGTCCCATAGCGTCTTAGTTTTTCTTTTTCATCGTAACTTTTCTTTTTATTGTAATTTTCTTTAACGTTAGAATTTTTGGCGACTCTCGATTTAAATTAAATTCATAACCGTATCATGATGAGTTAGAGTGTGACTCCATGCGAAATAACTACATAGCAGTGTATGCGTACACATATTATCATATATCCCATGAACTATGGACAAATAAGAAGAAGATTTGTTTGAAAGTATATGAGTATTCAATGTTGTGCTTGATACTTTATTTCAATTTTGTTTCTTTAAATAATTAACGTTGTAAATGTTCAGATATTTCTTTACTTTGAAATTTTATATGCTATTTATTATTTGATTTTATTAATTTTCAAGTAGAATGATTTGGGGATATTTATAAATAAATTCATCTTACCCCACATGATTGTTTCTCATTCGTGTTATACCTCCATTTTCCTGTCATTTACTTATATTTAGAGTAGAACTTCAACTTTTATCCTGACCCAACCGACAACTAACCCATGGGAGTAACGGAGTCCCACTCCCATTTGACAGCAGAGGGACTCCTTGGAAACAACTTGGCGAACGAAATGGAATTCGATGGGGAGCTATCAATATTAATGAGGCTTATGGAAGAAAGAAAGTAGAACTGGCTGAGTCAGCAAAGAGGATGCATCTGGATGTGCTAGGAGTAAGTGATATTCGTGTACGGGGAGATAACGGGGAAGTGATAGGAGATTATAAAGTGTACTTGACGGGTGTTAGAAAGGGAAGGGCAGAGTCTGGGGTAGGACCCTTTATAAGGAATACCCTTGCACGCAACATAGTTTCTGTTAGGCACATAAATAAGCAAATGATGTGGGTAGATTTGACAGTTGGAGGAATCGGGACTAGAACTGTCTCCGTGTATTCACCATGTGAGGGTGCAGATGAGGATGAAGTTGACAAGTTTATGAAGCTTTGAGTGACATCATGGTCAGAGTCAACAGCAAAGATAGAATACTGCTAACGGGCAATTTCAATGCGAGAGTTGGGAATAGAACTGAAGGATATGAGAGGGTGATTGGTAAATGTGGGGAGGATATGGAAGCTAATGGGAATGGGAAGCATTTGCTGGACTTCTATGCTAGTATGGGTTTAGCAGTTACGAATACATTCTTCAAGCATAAGGCTATTCACCGCTACACATGGGAGGCTAGGGGTACCAGATCCATAATAGACTATATCTTAACAGACTTCGAATTCAGGAAATCTGTTAGGAATGTACGAGTTTTCCGGGGATTTTTCGATGATACAGACCACTATCTGATGTGTAGTGAACTAAGAATCTCCAGGCCTAGGGTAGAGAAAGTGAAATCTGTCTGCAAACGGATAAGGGTAGAAAGTCTCCAGGATGAGGAAATCAGACAGAAGTACATGGATATGATTAGTGACAAGTTTCGAACAGTAGACATTTAGCAGGTTCAGGATATAGAAAGTGAATGGGTGGCATACAGGGATGCTGTAGTAGAAACAGCAAGGGAATGCCTAGCAACAACTCTGTGTAAAGATGGGAAAAGGCGAACATCTTGGTGGAATGATGAAGTGAGAGCAGCTTTTTAAACGTAAAAAGAAGGCTTATCAGAAATGGCTCCAAACAAGGGCCGAGGTAGACAGGGATTTGTACGTAATGAAAGAAACAGAGCGAAACAAACAGTTGTTGAATCCAAAAAGAAGTCGTGGGAAGATTTTGTTAATAACCTGGAAAGGCTAGGTCAAGCAGCAGGGAAACTTTTTTTTGGCCTGTAATAAAGAATCTTAGGAAGGGAGGGAAAAAGGAAATGAACAGTGTTTTGAGTAATTCACGGGAACTCATAATAGATCCCAGGGAATCACTGGAGATGTGGAGGGAATATTTTGAACATCTTCTCAATGTAAAAGGAAATCATCCTGGTGGTGTTGTGAACAGCCAAGCTCACGGGGAGGAGGGAAATGATGTTGGTGAAATTATGCTTGAGGAAGTGGAAAGGATGGTAAATAAACTCCATTGTCATAAAGCAGCAGGAATAGGTGAAATTAGACCTGAAATGGTGAAGTATAGTGGGTAGGCAGGGATGAAATGGCTTCATAGAGTAGTACGATTAGCATGGAGTGTTGGTAAAGTACCTTCAGATTGGACAAAAGCAGTAATTGCACCTATCTATAAGCAAGGGAACAGGAAGGATTGCAACAAGTATCGAGGTATCTCGTTGATTAGTATACCAGGCAAAGTATTTACTGGCATCTTGGAAGGTAGGGTGCGATCAGTTGTTGAGAGGAAGTTGGATGAAAACCAGTGTGGTTTCACACCACAGAGAGGCTGTCAGGATCAAATTTTCAGTATGCACCAGGTAATTGAAAAATGCTACGAGAGGAATAGGCAGTTGTGTTTATGTTTCGTACATCTAGAGAAAGCATATGACAGGATACCGAGGGAAAAGATGTTCACTATATTGGGGGATTATACGGCTGTAATCTTTCAGCTTTGCTGTTTGTAGTTTACATGAATCATCTGCTGAAAGGTATACAATGGCAGGGAGGGATTCAGTTAGGTGGAAATGTAGTATGCAGTCTGGCCAATGCTGACGACTTGGTCTTAATGGCAGATTTTGCTGAAAGCCTGCAGTCTAATATCTTGGAACTTGAAAATAGGTGTAATGAGTATGGTATGAAATTAGCCTTTCAAAGACTAAATTGATGTCAGTAGGTAAGAAATTCAACAGAATTGAATGTCAGATTGGTGATACAAATCTAGAACAGGTCGATAATTTCAAGTATTTAGGTTGTGTGTTCTCCCAGGATGGTAATATAGTAAGTGAGATTGAATCAAGGTGTCGTAAAGCTAATGCAGTGAGCTCGCAGTTGCAATCAACAGTGTTCTGTAAGAAGGAAGTAAGCTCCCAGACGAAACTATCTTTACATTGGTCTGTTTTCAGACCAACTTTGCTTTACGGGAGCGAAAGCTGGGTGGACTCAGGATATCTTATTCATAAGTTGGAAGTAACAGACATGAAAGTAGCAAGAATGATTGCTGGTACAAACAGGTGGGAACAATGGCAGGAGGGTACTCGGAATGAGGAGATAAAGGCTAATTAGGAATGAACTTGATGGATGAAGCTGTACACATAAACCGGCTTCGGTGGTGGGGCTCATGTGAGGCGAATGGAGGAGGATAGGTTACCTAGGAGAATAATGGACTCTGTTATGGAGGGTAAGAGAAGTAAAGGTAGACCAAGACGACGATGGTTAGACTCAGTTTCTAACGATTTAAAGATAAGAGGTATAGAACGAAATGAGGCCACAACACTAGTTGCAAATAGAGGATTGTGGTGACGTTTTGTAAATTCACAGAGGCTTGCAGACTGAACGCTGAAAGGCATAACAGTCTATAATGATAATGTATGCATGTATGTATGCATAGTTATTTCTTATTTGTACCAACCTTAGTCAAACAGGAAACTATCTAGCTTTTGTTAAACACCGTCGTGTGGTGTACACAAGATTATGCTAATCATTATAATTTACCTAAGTTATTACTGACACAACACAATACCTTAGGTAGGAACTATTAAGAAGTACGTCTACCTTTTCATTCCTCTTTCGACTCTATATCAGTTAACACACTCAATTTAAAGTGCAGTCATGTCGTACATTTTAGATAATGAATTAAATTTGTATTTTTACAACATTCCACGGCACTGAGTTAGTTTTTAATATTTGACTTCGCTAATGCCTAAACTAATCAACAACTCAATGGAAAAGACTTACATAGCCCCGAACGGTAAAAGTGCCATCGACTTAGTCTTTGTGAAAGGCACCCATGTACGAATTCTAGAGTAACAGGTTATGTACAGCGATCCAGCAGCTACCCTGCGAAAACACATTCCGGTAGCAACTAAAATCCAAATTGTGGGCCAAAAATTTAAAAAGCAAGAGGAAGACTGAGGTTATTGTCTCGAGAACATTAGATAAGTGCATCCTTGAAAGAGGAAAAGAAAACCTCAAAGATATATCGTCATAAATAGAAAATGATCTGGAATAGTCAGCTTTACATATCATAACGAACTTCATTAAATGAGGAGCTCAAATTCGAAAACCTCCCAGAATGGCTAAACCCTGGTTCGACGGGGAGTGTTACAGACTTCGCAGAGAAACTTTGGACCTACTAAATAAAACCTGTTAAACACACAAGATTGATATACTCAAAGTGTACGCTGCAAAAAGAAAGAGTACAAATCATTACTTAAAGAAAAGAAAGCCAATTATATTGAACTACAAGCAGAAGATGCTCTGAAAGATCTTTCCTTAGGCTTAAAGCACAGAACAACCATGCACACCACAGAACTCGCATTAATCGACTGGGAAATCCACTTCTCCAACATTTTAAATGGAAAACTTAAAAATGGACTTGGTTCTTCGGAAAATAAACAATCCAGGCTCCTCAAGCCTTGAAAGAAGCGAAATTGAACATGCGATACTACATATGAAGAATAAGAAAGCGGCAGGCCCTGAAAATTTAAAAGACACTTAAAAAATTTTGTTACCTATTTGGTCTTCATTACTTAATGTCTGTTTCACAAAAGGAATTATTCCACGGAGTTGGAGAGAATCAATTATCAAAACTTTATTGAAGGAAGAGGGGATCGAGAAAACCCAAATTCATAGAGGCATTGCCCTAGAAAATAATATATATAGTATTCTCGAAAGTCCTAGCTGAAAAACTAAGCATCCTAACCTGGGACCATATACCGGAGCAGCAGTTCAGTTTTATGAAAACGGCCGTTAAAAACCTGTTGGACAACATACAAGACACGTTAAAATTACCCAAAGGAAAGTTCTTTGCCACATTAGTCAATTTCACAAAAGCTTTTGACACCTTGAACAGGTCCATACTGATTACAAAATTAGGAAACATGATTTGGTCATGATTATCCATTGAAGGTAATAAAAAACAATCTTTTGGCACAAAACAAAATAAGAATTCATGATGGCAAAACAACTTCAGATCCTGTTAAACAGTGCAATGGAGTATTACAGGGTGATCCTATCAGTCCGCTTCTGTTCAACATCGCCACAACAGACATTACAAAAATAATTAATAAGTCAACCAAATTGTACCTATATGTTTATGACCTAGTAATAGGTTCTAACAACAAAGATGATCTTGAAACAACTATGGACAATATTGAAAAATATGCTGAAGACAACAAACTTAAAATTAAACTGGACAAAATAGTGCAAATGGTTTTCAGAAAGGGAGGAAGATTACCAGCAGGTGTCGGCATAACATACAAAGAAGAGAGGTTAAAGATAGTGAGCTCCTTTGAATACCTTGGCATCACACTTCAGCCAACGTCAACGTCATTTAAGAGCCATATAAGGGAAAGGGCATCGCCAGCCATTAGGAGTATTTATGAATAGAGCCCTACACGGATGTGGATATCTGCTAAGTTAGCGTCTTGGCGGATACAAACTGTATGGCAGTGTAGATAATTTTGCTGATAATTTCTAAATAATGACGTTTATTGATTTTATCTCTTGTTTTTGCTTGTGGTTAGGCGACCCCTGGTATTAGTATAGGAGAATTAAGTAATTAAGTGTAAGGCGCCGAGTCCTCCCGAAATACAAGGGGAAGGATCATCTTCAAATATCGGACCACCGAACCCGCATTCAGCAATGATTACAGATACTATAACCCCACATAACGAGGAAAAATGGGACGTAAAGCATGTGTGGGAAATGATGGACCCGCAATAGAGCCACAGCACAAAAAAGCCCAAAGCTTCGGAAAAAGAGAGGGAAGAAAAGAAGGAAACTAGCTCAGAAGGGGAAGGGAAAGCCAAAGAAGACAGGGATCTCCACGAAATTACATACAAGAGAAAACACCATACTGAAAACGACCGTGAAAGGGACATAATTGGTCTGGATGAAAAGAACAAACCGGAGGAAAGTACTAGTAACATTTATGAAAAAATAAAGAAAAGGAAAGCAGACCAACAAAGAGAAACGAATTGCACGAACTTAGAAGATACCACAGGAATAACAAGACAAGAAACCCTTGAACACAAAGAACACTCACGGAAGGAACCAGTACAAGGTACGAGAGAAGATTACGAAACTGAAAGTGGTGGAGAGAATTGCCTGGTTATACATAGGAAGACTAGACCCAGACACCACCGAGGCCGATATTGTAGATTACCTAAGGGGAAATGAAGTGAAGGGTAGAATTTACTGTGATATAGTTAGTGAGAAACCCGGTTCAAGAGCATTCAAAATAGGGATTCCAATAATTGATCTTGAGAGAGTTCACAAAAGTACCTTCTAGCGTGTTCTGCTGGCCCTTTCGGCAACCCTGGAAGTTTAGAGGCTTGCAGCAATGCTATTAACATCATGAACTGGAATGTTGAAGGATTAAGAAGTGCCCTGAATCTACTGACGAAGAACATAATAGTAAAGTACGATATCTGCGCATTAACAGAAACCTTCATCATAGAACATAATAGCATCATTATACCAGGAGTTTACCACTACGAGGTAACAGCAAAAATGCCCGGAGGAAGAGGAAGGCCATCAGGAGGAGTATCAGTATTGGTTAAACCCCATCTCACCCCCTGTAAAGAGCTAATGGGAGAAGATGACATACTCGTCGTACGGACTAAGATTGGAGTCATTTTGGCAGCGTATTTCAACCCCGAATGCTCTGCAATGGATATTGTTGAGTCTCGGCATAGCGTTGAACAAGATTAAAAAGGATGACAGAATTATATTAGCAGGTGATCTAAACTGTGCCATAGATAAGCAAAAAGGAAAAATCGGAGAAGTTATGGACTTCCTACAATCACAAGGTCTAAAGCTGCTAAGCCGACAATCCAACTGGACATGTCTGTCCAAACGGAGGGAGTACTATAGATCTCATCCTTACTAAGGGATTCAAAATAGTTGGTCCGGCTAAACCAGTTTGCTCAGAAGAAGCCGCCGTGAGAAAACACATCCCGGTCAGCGCAAAGATCATCTCAAGTATAAGCGAGACTAAAGAAGAAATGAAAGCCAACACACTTGGCAAGAAAATCGACATTGAGAAAATAAAGGCCAAGGTTACTCAAAAACGATATATCGAGAACTTGATAGAGAAGGAAAATTTAGATGATGCAGCTCTCTTCCTAGAAAGACTCCTTAAGGCAGCGGTATTACCGCGATCTGAAAGGAAAGGAAAACCCTGGTTTGACAAAGAGTGTTACTTACAAAGAAAACAAATGATAGAGTCACTCCACAAGGCTAAGAATATAAAAACTACAGCAGAAGTACTCAAGGAATATAGAGCCAAAAGAACGGTGTACAAAAAGCTCTTGAAAAAGAAAATAAGTGACAACATCGAAAGAGAAAAACAGAAAATTATAGATGAAGCCAAGAGGGATCCATATAAAGCATTACGCCCCAAAGAAAGAAGATTCCAGCCAAACATACCGATGGGAACTTGGGAGGAGCATCTGCGCAAGGTCACCTGTTCAAAGGAAACCAGGCCTCAGTTCAGACAGCTAGAGGTCTGTCATGAGCCCCAGCCTTTGACAACAGAAGAAGTAAGTTGGGCCATCAGTAAAGCTAAGCAAAACAGGGCTCCAGGTACACATGGTATTAGGAATGAGAATATTCAAAAGACAGTGACAGAAACTATATCTATATGGACTGCTCTGCTTAATAAGTGTCTAGAACTAAGCAGAATACCAACACAATGGAATAAATCCAAAATAAAGCCTTTATACAAAGGTAAAGGAGATACAGACGACCCTAACTCCTACAGAGGAGTAGCCTTAGAGTCGACAGGCCTAAAATTGCTAACAAGAGTCCTGATGGCAAGCGTACAGAGGGAATGATAGATCCATTGCTACCCAAGGAACAGTTCGGGTGTAGAAAAGGAAGGTCCACTATCAAGGCTATGGAAAATCTGCCAGGACACATCAAATCTACGTTGGAAACACCAGGAAGAAAACTCTACGTGATATTTGTAGACTACTCGAAGGCTTTCGATTTAGTGAACAGGGAGATCCTAGTCAAGAAGCTGGAGAAATTGACGGAAGATCTAACATGGCAACGCTTATATCAAATATATTCACAGAAAATTATGTACAAATGGATGATGGGATCGACGTATCAGAGTGGATACCACAGAAAATAGGGGTCCTCCAAGGAGATCCACTGAGTTGAATCTTATTTAACACCTTCACATGCGATGTAGGGGTAAAGATAAAAGAAAGTAACAATGCAAAAATGTATATCTACGTGGATGACATGGCGATCGCCTCAGAGAATGTCGATGAACTGCAACGAGCTATGAACTTACTCGTGGAATGGGCAGAAGAAAATGAAATCTGCATAAACGAGGACAAAACAGAAATGATGATTTTCAGGAAGGGTGGTAAATTCGCGGAGGCTGACCAAATAATGTGTAGAGGATCACGTCTAAGAAGAGTAAATCATTTCAAATATCTAGGTCTAACTCTGCAAACAAGTGGGCATTGCTTCTGACTACACGTCAGATCCAGGATGGTTGCTGCGATCAGAGCAATGAACAACATAGGGAATATTACCCTTATTGCAGTAGAGATAGCTATGCAGCTATTTAAGGCAGAGGTAATACCGGTGCTGACATATGGTCTTGAAATCATAGGAGAGTACCTTACTTATAAACAACTGGAGGAACTGGAGAAAATCAAAGCTCGCTACCTCAAAAGGGTCCTGGGAGTATCAAAGACAACCCGATCGCCGTTGGTATATGAGCTAACGAGGGAAACGTACCTGATAGAGGACCTTTGGAATGAGCTGATACTTGATTGAAATAATAACATTAAGTTATTTATTAGACCACCTAATCAATACAAAATCGTCTTGGATGATTTACATAAATTTGTTAACTAATAGTGGTACATGTTTCGCCTTCCCTGAAGGCATCATCAGCCATAGTCTTAACCTTAAATTAAAAATAAGCATCTAAATAACATGTAATAATGAAATTAATTTTAAATCTTGAAGAGATTTGAAGTAAAATAACATTAAAAATAACAATGATGGTTTAAAAATACAATGTGATGAGATATAATAGTGGAAGTATTAACAAAATTAACATTAGAAGGCTGCTAAAATAAGTGCAATGGATAAAACAACAGATTGTTATACAACAAGTAGTAAGATTGCATAAAAATAAAGTTGATAGTCTGGCGGTTATAATTAGACAATGGCGAAAAATCGTATATAATCAAAGTGAAGAAGAGAGAATAAAAGTCAAAGTTAGTCGAGAGATCCGAAGTTAATCATGATCTTGAAGATAAAAGATAGGATGGCCCTATTTGAAACTGTTCTTCAACTTCTATTCTACAACTTCATATCCTCAACGTGTTCTACAACTTCACCATATGCCTCTGACTTTCGTCTTTTATCTTCAAGATCAAGATTAACTTCGGATCTCTCGACTAACTTTGACTTTTATTCTCTCTTCTTTACTTAGATTATATACGATTTTTCGCTATCGTCTAATTATAACCGCCAGACTATCAACTTTATTTTTATGCAATCTTACTACTTGTTGTATAACAATCTGTTGTTTTATCCATTGCACTTATTTTAGCAGCCTTCTAATGTTAATTTTGTTAATACTTCCACTATTATATCTCATCACATTGTATTTTTAAACCATCATTGTTATTTTTAATGTTATTTTACTTCAAATCTCTTCAAGATTTAAAATTCATTTCATTATTACATGTTATTTAGATGCTTATTTTTAATTTAAAGTTAAGACTATGGCTGATGATGCCTTCAGGGAAGGCGAAACATGTACCACTATTAGTTAACAAATTTATGTAAAACATCCAAGACGATTTTGTATTGATTAGGTGGTCTAATAAATAACTTAATGTTATTATTCCAATCAAATATCATCAATACGGACCAAAAATGATATTTATTACATGTAATGAGCTGATACTGCCAGTTAATGCGGCATACGAGAAGCTTCTACAAGATCTGAAAGCCAAGAAAATGGAAATTTGGGATTCCTTCTACACTACCGAGGCCATGATGGGCTGAAGTTGGATGGGTACAAATTACTAGCTGCGTCACATCGCTACAAGAATGGCTCTAATGGAAACCTCTTAGTGATCTCTGCCTGAACTAAGCAGGTGTGGGATGTATATATGTCATTGTATTCTTGTTTCCATTAGATTCTCGGTTCAATATGAAATTAACATTAAGTTTTTAAACTTGAAACAAGAATGGCGGTCCATGGTTTCCATTTTAAGTTGTGCTCAGAGAAGAAATTCCATGACCCAAGTGATCAGTGTGTGTGCAAGCTCTGTGGTCAAATCTGCGGGCGATATCATATACAAGAATGCTCCGAGAGAAAGTGCTCAATTAGTGAATTTGTGAAAACCTGCCTAAACTAAGCAGGTGTGGATGTATATATGTCATTGTATTCTTGTTTTATGGCCAGTGGCTGCATTAAAACATTATTATTATTATGATACAGGGTCAACTGGGGCAAATGTGGGACAGCAAAATGTTGGGGTAAAAGAGGGACATCATCAAATCTCCTTACAAGTAAATTATCTGTAAGCTTTATTAGTGGGAATACATTATTTTGAGTTTATTGAATGGCAGGAAATAACTAAACTACAAAAAATTACCATGTGATGAGCAGGAAAGATAATGAAAAATTTACACTCATTTTCAGCATTAAAAAATTTGGTTTCTGGTAAGAAATATTTATAATTTTTGAAAAAACTGATGTTGATACAATTAATTATTTTTAACCCACATCTAAAGAAAGCATTGCAGAAACTGTCTCTAAAGCTAAGTATTTGTAAGATCAATATTAAGAAAGAAATTCTTATTTTCATTTCCAGGGCAATTGTGGGACATTCATGGGGTAAAGTTGGGACAGTTGTTGGACCTTCTTTAAGGTTACTTTAGTTTTAAAACAGAATAATTTTTAGACACCCATAATAAATGAGACACCATGTAGTAAACAGAAATTGACTAAACCAGGAAAAGAGAAGGCTAGACCAAAACCTAAAACTTTAAGGAGAAGGAAAGAAATCAGCAGTGATAGTGAGGAAGACATGGAAGAATGGGAGAGCAGCAAAAGCAGTGATGAGTTTGTAATATCAAGTGATTCTGAAGACAGCTGTAACTTAATCAGTGAAAAGGAGACATCAGGTGCAAAATTAGGTATTTTAGATTTACACCAGTCAGATTTTGTTTTGGTGAAATTTGAAGTAGCCAGGAAGCAAAAATCAATGAATACAGGTATGTGTGTGTTATACAAAATGTAATTAATGATAATGATGCTGAAGTGATGTGTCTAAAAGTGTGTAGACAAACAAAATATGGTATTCAGGCCAGATGAAGATGATGTGACTTTAATTAGCCATGTGAATATTATAAAGAAACTGCCAAAACCTAAATTAGTTTGTATTGGGGATCGGATCCGTTATAAATTTTCCGAGTCCACAGATGTAATGGAGAAAAAATATAGAGCCTAGGTCATTGGATTAGGCTACTTTGACATATTGTAGACTGTAATAGTAGCCCATTGTTTCTTCCAAACATATATTTTATTAGGTACCGTGTGGCGTTTAGTTGTATTATAGTAATATTTTGTATCTGAATTGCTGGAATTCCATAATTTCTTTACATGTATACAGTATGTAATGATGTAAGAATGACTTCCTGTGAACAGTAGCAATTTTCTATTCTGTATGTTCAATATACAGTGTTGATACCAGTGATGAGTGAGAAAGAGCTGCCATGAACGAAAATTTTGTATATATATATATATACATATATAAATATTTACTGTCAGGTCAGGAGTGATCCTGATACCGTATCCAACAGTAGACGGTACTACCTGCGACTGTCTGGCCGAGGGTTGGGCGGCCGACACCAAACCCGACAAACTCGGGGAAGACCAACAGCTACGGGTGGAGGAGTTTTCCCCTAGAAGGTTTGATGAGACCCTTGTGTAGGAAATGACACATAAATTCATCAGCTGCTGCCTTGCAGTGAGGTAGGGGACTGCCAAAGGCTAAGGGAGAATACCCCTGACAGAAAATCCCCAGCAGTGTTAGGCTTAGCAAGTCAACTGAAGGGTTATATCGATTGCTTTCAACTACAAAACGAGCCTCGGAACGCAAAGAAAATACCGGATAGACACGTCTTCTCAAACATCTGCAACGTATGATGACTGTAAGGCTGATGTTCAAGTACGATGTTCTGAGAAGAAGCCCAAAAGAAAGAGCCCTAAACACAGAATTGGAACATTAAATATCCTGACCCTGACTGGCAGAAGCGAGGAGCTGATAGATATGATGGAAAGGAGGAACCTCTGTATTCTTGGCCTGAGTGAGGCAAAGTGGAAGGGAAGAGGAACAAAAAAGCTAAGAAAAGGATACAAACTACATTGGAATGGAAATAAAACAGAAGCCAAAAATGGTGTAGGTTTTATATTAAGAGAGGACATTGATGTCATCAGTGAGGTAATATATGTTAATGAAAGAATTATTAAGTTGAACATCTCTCTTAACAAGAGTGTGCTGACAGTAGTCCAGGTGTATGCCCCACAGACTGGCTGTAACGAAGAGGAGAAAGAACAATTCCGAACTGATTTAGAAGAAGCTATAGAAAGAGAGGAAAATATCATAATAATGGGAGATCTAAATGCTCAAGTTGGATCAGACAGGCGTGGATATGAAAATGTACTAGCTCCACATGGTTATGGAGACAGGAACCCAGAAGGAGAAAGTCTTCTAGATCTATGTGTAAGGAATGGCTTGAGAATAAACAACAGTTGGTTTCAGAAGCAGCTAAGTCATAAACTAACAAGATACAGTTGGAATGGAGATACTAAAACTCTGATAGATTATTTTATATCTGACAATGAAGCAGGAAAGACCATATGTGATGTCAGAGTTATACCAAGTGAAAGCCTGGACGGTGACCACAGACTTCTCCTCGCAACAATAAAGCACATTGAAATTTATAGACCTCAGAAATACAGGAAACCAAAAATTAAGACATGGGAGCTAAAGAAGACAGAGAAACAAGTTGAATACACAAAAAAAGTGACCAATAAATTACCATCAGATGCATTACAAGAAGGCAACATCGAGTGGACTAGATTCAAAGAAAGCATTGTCGGAGCTGCATTAGAAGTTTGTGGTAAAACTAATAGCAAAATGAAGGGAAAAAACTCCTTGGTGGAACGATCGGGTGAAGATTGCTGTGAAAGTGAAAAATGAAACCAGGAAAGCTAGAGACAAAGAAATGCAAAAAGGAAGTCAAAGGAACGAATCTAGAGTAAACGAACTGCAGCAGAAATACAGAGATCAGAAGTTACAAGTAAAGAAAATTGTGGCCGAAGAAAAACAGAAAGCTTGGACTGATTTCACAGATAAACTAGAGCAAGACAGCAAAGCTAATTCTAAACTACTTTACCGAACAATACGAAATATAAGAAGAGACAATGAATACATAACAGCAATAGAGGAACCAGATGGTAATATAGTTAGGGAGGAGACAGAAATAAGGAAGATCATGAAATCCTATTTTGATAATTTATACAACAGTACTGGGAAAGACTCCAATGATGTAACCACGCAGGTCAGTTTAAGCTGCAATGATGAGCCTGACCAAGAGAGTCCGCCAACATGGAAGGAAGTAGAGACGGCCCTTAATAGTATGCCCAAAGAAAGATCTACAGGATTTGATGAAGTCAGTGCAGATATGATCAAAGCAACTGGTGTAATAGGAATACAGTGGCTTCATAGAGTAATTAATGCAATATGGAAGGATAGGAAAGTCCCAGATGATTGGAAAAAGGGAATAATAATACCTCTCTTCAAAAAAGAAAGCCGGAAGAAATGTAGCAATTATAGAGGGATCACTTTATTGTCTCATGGTTTGAAAATATTTGAGAAAATACTTGAAAAAAGGCTAAGGAAAATAATAGAACCACAACTACAGGAAGAACAATATGGATTCAGAGAACACCGATCAACTACCGATCTCATATTTGCACTTAGAATACTGTTAGAAAAGCATTGGGAGAAGGGCAAAGACTTAACGCTAGTGTTTTTGGATCTCGAAAAAGCATTTGATAGTGTTCCAAGGAAGACTATATGGGAATGTTTAAGAAAGAAGAATGTACCCAAAGGGCTTATCCAGAAAGTTAAAATGCTTTACGAAGACTGCTGCAGTTGGAAACAGTAATTCTGATTGGTTCCAAACCACTAAAGGAGTGCAACAAGGCAGTACCCTTTCACCATTACTTTTTATCACTGTCATGGATGAAGTCATGAAAGAAATTAAGCAGAAGAACAATATGGACATCAATGCATTTGCATTTGCAGATGATGTAGTAATTTGGGGAAATACAGAGAAGGAAGTCCAAGAGAGGCTGAACACCTGGAATGAACATTTGAAAGCACATGGATTAACAATAAATAAATCGAAAACTGTTACTATGTCTGTCAACAGGCAGAAGAAGAAAGGAAAAATAATGCTGGAAGGTACACAACTGGAAACAGTAGACCAATATAAATATCTTGGGTGCATCATTTCAAGTGATAACAGAATACAGCATGAGATTAACAACCGCATTCAAAAATCAGCTCAGTTTTACCATCAAGTTCGGAACCTCCTCTGGAACGAACAAGTTCCCTTAAGATCAAAGCAGATTCTATTCCAATCATACTTCACCCCCATAATAACATATGGCCTAGAAACCTGCACAACAACCCAACAAGTGGACAGCAAACTACAAGCCGCAGAAATGAAGTTCCTACGAACTATGGTACAGAAGACAAAAAGGGACAGGGTAAGGAATGAAAGAATAAGGGAGCAAGCTGGTATGTACCCATCCCTGAATGAAAAAGTGACAAGGGCCCGTTTGAAATGGTTTGGCCATGTCAAACGAATGGACGATGGAAGGACAGCAAAACAATGGCTACACACAGTCGTGGCCGGAAAACGACCGGCAGGAAGACCTAGGAAGAGGTGGCTGGACCAAGTGAAAGAGGACACAGGAACAAGAGGAATCAGCTGGGATGTCGTCTTGAGAGAAGAGTGGTACATGGACAGACAGAAGTGGAGAGTGCTCGTAAACCACACCCGGGCAACTGGAGTGGAAAACTGATGATGATGACCCTGTGGCGTTTAACACTGATAATGTGTATCGAGTGATGTTTTTGCTTATTTCAGAAGTATTTGATATAAAATTTTGCCAAAATTTTAATTGGGTAATATGTATGGACAGTGGTCATTTTTTATCCCAAGTGTTATGTATTTTGGTGGGAAATAAAAGTGATTATTCTTGCTTTAAGTATCAAGTAATTTTTACCAGTTAAGAAACCTGTTTTTTAACTAACAAAAAGCAGCATAATATTGGGCTAATTATTTTTTTTAAATCAGTCACATAATATAAATACACTCTATCCAACTATTGCCTCAGTATCTGTCAAACAAGCTTTCTCATTAAATTATCACTGTGTCCCTTTTTTGCCCCATGCTTGTCCCATCAATCAATCAATCAATCATACTGATCTGCATTTAGGGCAGACGCCCAGGTGGCAGATTCCCTATCTGTTGCACCCTAGCCTTTTCCTAAATGATTTCAAAGAAATTGGAAATTTATTGAACATCTCCCTTGGTAAGTTATTCCAATTCCTAACTCCCCTTCCTATAAATGAATATTTGCCCCAGTTTGTCCTCTTGAATTTCATCATTGCCCCAAACCATGGGGTAATTTTGGGATACAGTTTTAGTGGAATTGCTAAACAGTTATAAGATTTTAATAAAATTTCTTCTTGGAAATGAACTGTGGGTACCAAATTACATTAATTTAACACCATGCCAACTTTCTACTTTGAGATTTAATGCCCTAGAATTTGAAAGTTTTCATTTTTGTCCCAGAATTACCACGGTTGACCCTATAAGGAGCCTTGAGACCATAAAGCCGTAAATCTGGCCTAAGCCTAACTGGCTCCTGCCCCCATTAATGGAAGCCAGGAACAAAGGTCAATACGTTGGTAGTTGTCGCAAGAGAAAATCCCTCATAAACCTGTGACTGTAGTGGTTCTGGTGCCAGGTGTCAGGCCTATTGTATTATGTTAACAGATCTATCTGTTTCAATACAGTGGGTGTAATATACTATAGTTAAATATTTAAATTATCCACGGATAACCATTTTGCGTGCCTTTGTTGGCGGGACCTAGTGTTTACAGTGCACTATGTCTTCTGGTATAGGCTAGAGCAATTTTGTTACTTTCATTGATCTGTCTCTGTCTTATACTTGGCTTTGACAATATGAAAGTGACTGCGGTATGAACGATGCTAGTTATGCCATTCCTTATGCAGCCAGTCCCTGCTATGACTGGTGTGAAACTATTGCTCATAGGGTTGCTTGGTGCATGCATTTCAGTGGGCTTGGCAGACTGATATGTAATAGCAACTTCTGCTGTGAGGAAAACAACGGGAAACCACCTCACTCCTCATTTCCCTAGTACGCCTCTTCAGTGATGCCTAGACCATCTCTGACAGCCGACGGCGGAGCTGTTGAGGATCCAACCAGCCTTCGGGCTGATGACTAAACATACATACAACCATTTTGCAGATGCGGATAACCATTTGCGGATGCGGGTGCAGATGAGGAGCGGATATTATTTTGTATATCCGTGCAGGGCTCTATTTACGACATACAGGACCCTACAAAACTCTCTAACTACAGCAATGTTTCTCCTCAAAGCAAGGGTTGTTCCAGTAATCACTTATGGTTTGGAACTAATCTGGGATTATCTCACGGTAAATTATTTAAATTGCATAGAGAACGTGAAAGCCAGATTTCTCAAACAAACGTTAGACATTTCAAAAATGGCACCATCTAGAATGGCATACGTACTGGCACAAGAGCCTTTTCTTATGGAAGAACTTAGACTGCAGCTACCTTCTACCAAACAGGAATCAGAATTCCTACAATTGAGAAGAAGGAAAGGAGAGGAAATAGATCTAAATTTCTACTCCACAGAAGCCATGATTAACAGGAGTTGGACTGGACTGAACGACTTAAGGAGCCCAATAAACGGCTTTCATCATAAATTATGCACACAAAAAGGTTTCCATGAGCCCTCTATAGACTGTATGTGTATTCTGTGTGGTAAACAGTGTAAAAGATATAATTTCAGCAATTGCGCAAAAAGAGTAAAGTCACTGATAGACTACAGTAAGGAATAAACTTTGCACATTTGTGTGCTATTCTGTTTAATAATAATTAATACTCATCATCATAGTAGTGAGAATGCTTCTAGGGATGGGCTGGTAGGTCCCTGGCAAGCATAAAGGAAGGATCTCTCCTCTCTGCTATTTCACTGGGAATATTTTAATTCCTTTATTGCTGCATTGTTTCATGTCATCTTTACATGCTTCTCTCATTATTAAAGCATGCAACCCTGTTAGTAAAGTCCTACCCTACAGTAACATCCAAAATACTTTACAAGTAGGCCTATGGTATATACCTATTTGCTTTTCTGTGTATGCTGCTTCATCCGGCGTAGCTCTAGGAATTACTCCAGGATCACTAAAGCTTGTTCGTAAGAGTGCTGACATCACAAACATAAAGAGTAAAGCGCCAACCACTGGTATTGCAGGAGTGATACGAACAGCAAGAAATGGACAGCTGAAATGAATTAAGAAAAATAATGAGCAATGCATCAAAAACTACATAAGGAAGCAAGATATTAAGACGAGCTCTATACCTACTCGTAAGCAAAAAACAATGCACTTGTGCCGACAATGAGGCCGAGGGTAACATAAAATACACTGGTCTGTGGGGCCATCATGATCCTCCCATCACAACAAAACCGATTTCTTCCCGGAAATAACTCCCATTTTCGCGTGACATGCGGCATTTTCTCCAGCTCTTCAAATTCCTGTTGAGACCTTCCAGGTGGTGATTCCGTCAGGACAGGATGATAGAAGTAATTAGGGTCTTTGACCATTAGTTAAGTGTTCTCTTCTATCACAAGTCATGAAATCATCAGCTTGGCAAATCCTAACATCACAATACCATAATTCTTCACTATGTTTATTGTTTCATGTCAGTTCTTGTTTCATTTTCACTATTTCAGGACACTCAAATGCCATTTTAATTCCATGCATAGCTAAAATTTACGGGAAATTATCACTCATGTACATTCGACTTGTTGTGTTATCCATAACGCACATCACGTAACAAAACTACCAGCGCCGCGAAGGCCAAGGGTGTATTATTTGAACTAGGAAAAAAACAAAGAAATAATGATGGCCGCCTTCCGCAATTCTGTGTGTCTGTTTTCATTGTGCCTGTGAATCCGCAGGATGTGAAGTTTCATTGAAAAATTGTTCCTTTACAACAACTTACTCGAATTTTCGTGTTTTAGAAGACACTCTTGAGATCATGTAGGTTTTAAAGTAATAATAAGCAAGTTAAAGTCGACGCGTAACTTTGATTTGCGCCTCTTCCTTAACCTCAAAAGTTATTCCAAGAACGTTTCTTGAGTATATTCTGGTCAATTCTGGTAGAAACTGTCAGGACCACGTAAACAACTCTACCATCGGAAATGACTCACCCTTCATATGACGAGATGAAAGAGACTGAAACCTTGCAACACGAAGACCTGATTAAGAAAAAGTTCAAGATCAAAGGTGCTGTTCCCTATAAGTTACAAATGATGGGAAAGGTTTTTTTTTTTTTTTCTAGCAGTATAAGTAAATAAAATTAACGTGTAAAACCAGATTCTCTTTCCGAAGGGCTCAGAAATGCATGGGATTTGTAACCTAGAGTCCCTATTAGATTTGCACTAGGCCTAGTTCTCTTTGTATTATGCTAAACTACTGGCATTCCACTCAAATCCCCTGTGGTCAACTCTTTTCCCGCACCTACAGTAGGTGGTAGTTCCTCGCGTATCACGATCGAACCCTGTCTTTGCCCTTTACTTCATTGTTGGAGGAACTAGGACTTTAAAAAATAAATATGGTAATAATAATCATTGGCTCCCAACAACTAGCTGCATGATTATCACATTTTAATAAATGGTTTATTGCACACATATGTGCATGGACAAAATTCTTGTGAGCAATCGTCTGTACAGAATTTTGTTAAGGATTCTAATCTCAGTTTACACTTAAGTACGTGATAGCGTTCACAATGTTCGCCGCATCTTTTGCACCTGCAGTCCGGACTTGGCTCATGGAAACTCGCTAGGCGTCGGTGAAACCCATGGACTGAGAGTCTGGTCACAACGTGTCTCAACTCATAGCCTCCCTGAGTCCAGTTGCGGTTGATCATTGCATCACATTGGTAGAAGTCCCACCATATGCTATTCCTTTTTTGTTGAAGCTCTTGTAGGAGTTCCTTATACGCTGGGGTGGCTGGGAGCAGTAGTTTCAAACGCAGCTCTTCCACAAAGAATAATTCCCTCGACAGTTGGTATACGAGGTGTGATGGAGTGTACTTTGATAGGCAAAGTACTTTCTGTAAATAGAATGCTTTCACCTTCTCTATACTATGTAGTTGCCTCCTTCCAAGATATATCCATATATTTTCTAATCTATAGGTGGCTACAGGACTAACCTTAAGATGAAATAACTCGATGGCACTTGAAAGTGAGAGACGGCTCAAAGATCTGATGTTGTTAATGGATTTTATGGCAGCATTTAGTCTGTCTTTTACATGTAAAGAGAACACGTTCCCCGGTGTTTGAAAAGTGACTCCTAGGTACTTAAAATTTGTGACTGACTTCAATTGCTGGTCATTGATTAAGAATGTTCCTAGTTTTCCTCCTTTTCTGAAGGTCAAAGAACAGTCTTATTTTCATTTAACCTCAGCTGGTTCTCTTCTGCCCACTTCGTAACTTTATTAAAAGTAGTCTGCAAATCACATTTTTAGGACTGGTGGAAAAGTGTATGGGTGAGAAAGCGCCCGGCTGCTGAATAATGAGATTGGGCTACTAAATATCCATCCACGATTAGAAGCCTACATTACTGTATTGCTACCTCTATCCAATATTAGCATAATTAGACCTATTATAGTTCAAGGAGTAATCCACCTGAAATTTCTTCTGTTGGTAAAATAATTCTGGTTAGGCTACAATTTAGGCCTACTAGATTTTTCACAATTGTAGGAAGGTGAACATTGTGCAAAAATTATGTAAAACGATACCTAAAGTAGATGAGAGTTGAGATCTTACCTTTATGCTTGCCAGGGACCCACCAACCTGCCCCTAGAAGTATTTTACTTAGGCCTATATAGAAAAATTGAAACCAACACTATCTCTGAAATGCAGGCATTTACTGGGTTCCTGTTGGCTGCAGGGCAGTTCCTGTTGCCTCCAAATAAAACTTGTATCATGTGTGGTCCACTGCTACCACATTCTGTGAATATAAAGAAACCGCAGAGTTGGAAAGTGACGTGTCATGGCGTGGTGTGCCGGATGTAGTTGCAGTATCCGCAACATAACTCTCAAATGGTCTTTCCACTAGCCAGTACTGCCATAGAGGCAGCTCTAACGCTTTGTTTGCCCCCAGCCCAATGGTCTTGTCCTTAGTCAAATCTAACCAATTCAGTCCATTGTGTCACTAGCTCGACGTAACTATTCCAGAGCAATGGTCTTGTCGCTAGCGGGTCCTAACCAATCCAGACGAATGGTCTTGTCACTAGCTGGACATATCTCATATTGTGTCATGTTCTTGTCTCTAGCTTGCCCTACGGTTTATTAATCAAAATCTCCAAGGGTTGAAATACCAATGTCAGTCCACCACAAATCACTGCCAAATTGGTTTTCATGGTTTCCAATAATTTCTTGGTGTCTGTCAGGTGGCCTCGAAAACTCTCCAACACAATGAGGGCTGGGCATTGAAAAAGAGATCCCACTTAAATTCCCCTGACCATTCGTATTCAAACTTGTACGAGAGATGTTTCCATCCATCCCTTCTCTTGGATACAAACGTGGATCCCATTTGGAAATTTTACTTTCAGCAATGTTTTCATTTCAGAACAACATAAGATGCAAGCTTTCTGCACTTCAGCCCTTTATAGGCTTCTAGAGTGACATAGGTGAGAAGGCCGGCACTTCCACTTCTGGCTCCTGCGAGTGGCGGCCAATAGTTTGGCTTGCGGGCGGGGCCAAACTAACTCATCCCTCCGAAATAAAAAACAAAATGACAGACATTCCGCAATAGTGGCCCCTTCCTTATGGCTGCTTGTCACAAGATGCTCCACGATATGGCGCCAGATGATCCAAATTGACATCCATCATCTTTTCTTGGGGAGGTTGCTGAATCTTTTAGACAACGTCATTGATCCATGGCATCTGAAGCTTGGTTGATTTTTCCTGCCATCCACACAAGTCTGTACAACCAAAGCCGGTCACCATCCTGTAAGCCCACAGAGTTCGCCAGCAATTCATGGATGGCATGCATCCCATCGCTGAATATTCTCGGATATTGTCGCGCATAGTCATGGATGTTATTGTACTGGTCCCGTATTCCCACACATAGTCCCGTGCTGGTTGTTCCTGATCTGGTGCTGATCCAAGAAAATTAAAACGCTCTCATCCCAGTCCTTCTGATATGCCGAGAACTCCTTCTTTAGATGCTCCTTGATGGTCTTACAAAACGCTCCATCTTTTTTTTTTTTTTTTTTTTTTTTTTTTTTAGAGTTTGTTTTACGTTGCACCGATACAGATAGGTCTAATATATTCATTATTTACATAAAATTGTCCTCACTTCTTACAAAAAAAAATGTTATCTTCAATTTTAAAATTTGAAACATTTCTTGAAATATGAAGCCTCCCTGGCTCAGGCGACAGCGCGCCGGCCTCTCACCGCTGGGTTCCGTGATTCAAATCCCGGTCACTCCATGTGAGATTTGTGCTGGACAAAGCGGAGGTGGAACAGGTTTCTCTCCGGGTGTTCCAGTTTTCCCTGTCTTATTTCATTCCAGCAACACTCTCCAATATCATTTCATCTGTCATTCATTAATCATTGCTCCAGAGGAGCGCGACAGGCTTCGGCAGCCGGCACAATTCCTGTCCTCGCCGCTAGATGTGGGCTTCATTCATTCCATTCCTGACCTGGTCGAATGAATGGAAACAAGCTGTGGATTTTCATTTTCATTCTTGAAATATGACATGCCAGCTATAATGTCTCATAACAGATTACAATGCTCATTGTTGCTCTCTAGTAATTTAAAAACGAAAGAACCCGTGTCCTTTATGAACTGTTGAGAATACACTAAAAACAAAATATAGGCTACACACTATTTACAATAAAATAGTTCAACACTTCTTGCAAAAATCTTTCTTCAATGTTAAAATTTGAATGACCTTTCTTGAAAATATTACGTGCAGTGTTGGTAGCTGGTAATTTCAGTGTGCTGACTGAGGGAGATTGAAATTCTGGCCTCGGAACAGGAATGGGACCAAATCCACATCAGAATATTTAAAAGCTTTAATTCATATGGAAATTTCTTTCAAAAATAATCTGGTAGAAGGCATCTGAAGCTTCTGAGCCTGTCATATGGCAAAGATCAGCCCTGCTTGACCACCATATTAATGGCTTAATTCTTCTGAATATTCATTTTTCAAAAAGACAAGGTCATCCAATTTGGTGAAACTCCCTATAGCTGGTTCACAGCTCAGCCTCGCTCTGACTTATTTCTCGCCAAACTTCTGCACGTTATCAACTTTGTAAATTGTACAGATAGGTCTTACAGCAACAATGGGATAAGAAAGAGATAAGAGTGGGAAGTAAGTGACCGTGGCCTTAATTACGGTACAGCCCCAACATTTGCCTGGCGTGAAAATGGGAAACCATGGAAAACCATCTTCAGGGCTGCCGACAGTGGGATTCAAATCCACTATCTCCTGAATGCAAGCTGATAGCTACGTGATCCAGGCCATGCGGCCACTTGCTCGGTCATCGTGCCGTCTGAGAGCCATTGTATGGGTCTTCCAAACGCCCACATCTGGCACCTCTTATTGAATTATTAAAAGTATTTTAAATCTTTATTTGAATTTATGAAATATTACATATTATTTTGAACATTTAATGATAAATAGTAAAAACTGCACTTGGGTACACCAAAGGAAAAACAAACCTATCAACACATGTCAGTCAGCCATGATATCATTAAACGATAATTGATATCAAAGAATAAAAGCAATTATAAGCTATTTCAGTGAATTATTAAATAATAATGACATAAACACTTACTTCAACACACTCCTTCAAGTCTTTTAAGGCCTATATCACTAATGAGTTTCATAAATCGTGATTTATTTAGAGCTTTGGTAAAAATGTCAGCCAGCTGGTGTTCCTTCAAAATGTGCTGGATCTCGAATATTCCCTTGTTGACCACATCTGATATGTAGAAATATCTCAGACAAATGTGTTTAGTCTGCAATGATATTCTGGGTTCTTCGCAAGCTTCATCACAGCCTCACTGTCCACATACAGATTTGGTTTCCCTTGAAGTCCAACAAATTAATCAAGAAGTCGCCTCAGTCAAACAAGGTCACGGGCTCCTTTACTAGCAGCGACCACCTCGGCCTCCGTCATGGATATGGCTACATTTTACGACAGTTGACTCACCTAAGTTATCTATCCACCAGCATACTTACAAACTAAGACAGTCGTTAATCTTCCAGTGCCCATATCGCCACCCAGGTCAGCATAGTGTACTCGAAATCTCATCTTAACGATAAACGATGTCTAGGTTACCCGTTGGTCTTAGATAATGAAGAATCCTCTTCAGTTGTAAAACACCTGTGGTAGCTGGGTTTTCTAATGACCTTCAAACCATACAGTGTTCTCCCTAGTCCGTTTTTACAGACCGCCCCACTAATATAACGTAGATATATGCTATTTACATAATATTAATACATATTTGGGTCATTGGGTGCTCCAATTGAACATGTAAATACTGTAAAATTGTTAATTCAAGTGATAAATGGTTATTGTCAGCACCATTGCATCAATTACATCGGAGATCAAATGTTTAGCTTGACCCCCATGTAGTGTCGTGTGTGAGCGGAGTCTGGATTAGCGTGGAATCGCATGCAAGCTCTCTATTCTGCATGATGTCACAAATCCGTATGGCAGTCCACATGTCCACAGCAACTGAGTGGTAGGCCTAAGCCCGCTGTTACATGATTTGGAAGGAGCAGTAGAACACTTGAAGTTCAAAATACTCTATTATGTCTTGTTCGTGATACCATTAAATTAGTTCAATTTTGCAGTTAATGTTTACCTGTCTGATGTTATTGTTAATGCCCTGAGGGGAATTAATTCAATTTTTTTCATATTGAAGTTTTATGTAGTATTCTCCGCCCGGCTACTCATTCCTGACACCTGGCTGACATAATTTCTGGGGAGAATACTGCCACTCCTACCACATAAGAAATATCAGGTCTTGTTGACACCATCAGGTATATTAAGGCTCCAACTGCCTGACTGTAGGGGAAGTTAGTTTCCTCTCTCCCTTTTTGTTTCTCTGGTGACCCAAACAGTAGCATCACCATAGTCACTGGTTCAGAACTCTCCATATTAAAGGTCGATTCACACATCTCTGGGACGTGGCGGCGCTCTCCGTTTCCGTATCCGTCCTTTCCGACATGAATATTTCACGTCTGTTCTCACACTTCAGTTCCGTGCAGTTCCATGTAAGTCGGCAATCAAGTGTTCCATGATGAGTTTTCTTAGTGATGATGAACTGTTAATGATAGCTATAATCTTGGGTGAAGAGGAGAAAGAGAGGAAGAAACAGTGGGTTCATCCTATATGGAAACGCAGGGATAAGGAAGGAGAGTTTTCTACTCTGTATAAGTGCTTGAAGGGCGACAAAGTAAAATTTCACGGATATTTCAGAAATACATTCAGTGAGCTGTTTAAGAAGGTAGAGCCTTTAATTACAAGAAAGGACACGTTTTGGAGACCTCCAATTACACCGATGGAAAGACTGGCTGTATGCCTGCGGTAAGTAGACTTAAGTAATATTAAAATAAAATGAAAATGAAGTAGGTACATTCGTGTTTATGACAACAATTTTATAGTAGCATAAATGTACAAAAATACAATATTTTGTAAAACATCATACTGTGAACTTTACGAGGAAGAATTTAAGAAATATGTATTTAAAACAGCAGGAAAAAATAATTGAAATCATTAGTGTTTTTGGATGTTGAAATAGGCTAACTGTCATGTTACTGAGTGGATTTTTCACCAAACTTCTGCCAATAAAGTTGTAGGTTATCTTCATTGTTGTTGATTGTTGAACACGATGAAGAACTGAGAGGATCTGTAGTCACATTTTCTGGTAGTGCCTCTAAGGATTGAAATGCCCTCTCACCAGATGCTGTTGTCGAGCTGGTACTTTGCTCTGTCAGCATCATCATTTCATATTTATGTGCAGTTGTGAAAATTTTTGATTTAGCTAAACTCAAATAGTATGGAGACAGTGACTTCAACATAGGCGATATTCCAAATAAAAAGGCATCAACGGGGTGTTGTAGATGTTCACTGGCCCGGTTAGATATAGCTGAGCCCTGTGCAGAATTTCTTTCGATGATGTATTTCATCAGTATCGACGGTGCTGTTGGTTCATCCTGTAGCTTCCTTTTTTTACAATACCTTCGAGGGGTTGAAAATGTCGAGGAATCAGTTTTATCACTGATGTTTCCTGTAGACATACCCTTGTTGTTTACATCCTGAGGTACAGACTGCTGCTTGGATTGCGGTTGTTCTGCTGTATTTGATGTTCTTCCTCATCTTAAATTTCAAAATCGTCATCTGCGGACAGATTGATGTTTCCCTTAGTTTCTTTTTCATTGAGGTATTTATCCAAGAAACTTAATTGATCCGCAAATCTGTAGCGTTTTACAGTTTTTGCTGCCTCCCCACTTTTAGTTCTCAGTTTTTTCAGCGACTTCTTATAATTATCCCTTAGATTGTTCCACCTTGCTTTGCACCTTTCACCTGGAAAAATAAATAAATTATTTAGGCCTTTACACTTTTGAAATAAGGTACGAATTTAATTAATAATTAAGTATTTAATCGTTGTAGCAGAGACATGTTGGTGTTTACTCATAATGATAAGTTTATGATGAATTCATAAAATTAGGTATTTTTGTATTTGTTTCAGATTCCTGGCAACCGGAAATTCATTTAAAACAATATCTTACAGCTATCGTCTTGGGCATTCCACTGTACACAAGATTGTGAAAGAAACTTGCGAAGCTATAATAAGAGCACTGATACATGAAGTAATGCCTCATCCAACAGAAGAAATGTGGAAAGCCACAGTGAAAGACTTCCAAGAACACTGAAATTTCCCGAACTGTTTGGGATCAGTTGATGGTAAACACGTCGTCATTCAGGTTCCGCCGAACAGTGGCTCCCAGTATTTCAATTATAAGAAAACATTTTCAGTTGATTTATTAGCACTTGTAGATGCCAACTATAACTTCATTGCTGTCGACATTGGATCGTACGGTAAAAACAGCGATGGAGGTGTCTGGGTTCATTCGAATATTGGGAAAGCTTTTGAACCAGGTGCCTTATCAGTTCCTGGATATACACAACTGCCAGGTTCGTCTGTTGAAATACCACATGTAATAGTGGGTGACAAGGCATTCCCTTTAAAGTCACATGTTATGAGACCGTATCCAAGCCAACAATTGGACAGAACAAAGCGAATATTCAACTATCGACTCAGCCGTGCTTGGAGGGTAGTTGAAAACACTTTTGGTATTCTAACCCAGAAATTTCGAATTTACAACAGACGAATTCAATCAAAGCCGGAAAGCGTTGATAACATAATACTAGCGACTTGTTGTGCCCTACAATGCTGTTGGTTCCCGTCAAGCGAATGCTGAGCTCGAACCAAGAGCACCATAGTGAACAAAACTCCCACAAGTGTGGGTTTGTGCACATCTCTTACCTGCATCACATATCCAACCACAGCAACTCAGTCGCGCATGTCTCAGGGAAAAAGGGTAAAGATAATAGAGGGCCAAAATATGATTAAACACATGGATATGCAAGATAGCCAGGTAAGAACAACCAAAAGTAAAGAAATTACAGGAAACAAAGCTGCATTCACAGTAACATAAATTAATTTATTACAAAATTAAGAAAATATCCAAGTATTTACAATACATTAAAATCTCAAATAAGACTTCTATTTTGTCAACCGTTTGTCGCAGATGCCTTCCATGTCATAAGGTTATCAAACCGCCAAGCTGGAACAAGCATGAATCAAGGAATGAGTCAAAAATAATGAGAAGGAATCCCTATCTATACAAAAGCACGTCAGAAGTGCCATCTCCTCAACATAAAAATTATTCTCACAGGACCTCGAACCCACGATCATCTAACAACAAACAAAAAGATACATAGCTTGGACTAAATGAAGGTGCACAGTCCAGCGTACTTAAGGCCCCAAGACTCGTCAACAAAATCACGTAAATTTACACTAGGCCAGCAAGTAGTTAAATAATCAAGTAGCAAGACAAAACAGAGCCATGCAGACAAAAAAGTGATCCCTTGCTGGCAGCACAAGGTCGCAGCCGGGGAAGGCTCTCCCTGCTAACACTTGAGCTCGTGCAGACAGCAATATTACTCAGCCTCGCCGGTGACGTAAAACTTGACTTCCTTAAGCCCACAAAAAACAACGGGATGTGTGATGGCCCTGCTACCCTTGGGGAGCGCTCAGCTGATCCTATAACAGCATACCTGCTGCCTTCCTCAAATCATTTCAATAAACACATGACGGGCCATTCTTAGCGCCGAAATTATTCATCCACTATAATATCTCTGCCTCCATTGAGCGTTTCTCTAAATCACATCCTCTGATATCAGCCTCCACGGGCTCATCCATAAATACACAATATCTCATTTCCCTGGCGCTACTACAGCCAGACGAAAGCGGAATATTCACCTTACCATGTTCATTATTTCTCTGCGGTTGGCATAACTAAAACAAACGAGTGATCAGCTAGAATTTGATGTAAAGATATCTCAAGCAATCGGGCACACACAACTATCCCCGTTAGCCCCTGTGAGTCAAGGAATGAGTCACGATCTCCTCTGAATTACGAACAATAAGTATAGGCTACGCTGCACTAACTATAGTATCTGGTTAACAGACCTAGCAAACCTGATCACAACGGAACAGAAAACACAAATAAAAGAAATAAAAACATTACACTAATACGAGTGGGAATATACAACCTACTGCCTATCCTACGATCCTGAGTTCGAGGTCTGTACATGATTACTCTAACCAAAACGTTATTTACATCTGACAGCTATTGTTGTGGCTGACGGCCATCCTGAATCTACGTACAATAAATTACATGCTTAGAACCAAATTGGAGCGATCTAACCTGGACGTATCGATGGCATTGCGAGGCGCCCCTCTGTGGACTCCTGGAGTTTACAGCATGTTGACAACTATCATCGTCGGTGTCACAGGTGTGCGGATAACTGGATCCATGATGTCTGATGAAAGCTTCTACTGCAGCTTCCTCGAAAGTTGTGAGGTGTCTCCTTCGGTGTCGTGGTGAGCACGCCTTCCTGGTGTCCCCACGTCGATGCTCTGGGTCTTGCCAGCTCCCGTCTTCTCCAACTGGCCGGACTTCTTCTCGTTCTCAGCGTGTCGTTTCTCCCGCTAGCCATTGAAGGGAAAACTGTAAAGAGACATGTGTTACAGAGGGTTCCAGTTCGATGCCAGTTTCCACAACTTCCAACACTCACACGCTTCTAAGTTCGATTCTCTACTAGAGTTTATTCAAGAATTCACTCATTCACATTTGGTGAAAAGATCTTGTTGTCTCATCATAGAACAGTTACTCTCAACTACCAGAAATAATCTGAGCTATTATTACTCTCCGTACTTCCCTTCTAACAATTGGTCCTCAAAGTCATATGAAGCTACTAGCTAGGCTGACAAATCATAGGCAGTACATCTTCTCACGATGTGCAAGACATCACATGTATTATGAAAATTTCAAGATAGTTATGCAGATTATGTACTTACTTATTTTCCCAACTAGATCGTACCTGGTGATTACGGCTCGCAGCTCAGATGCTAGTCTCGGAGTTAGCTCGTCGTCTTATCACAGAGTCCTGACAGCAAGACAGTCAAAGAATGAATCTCAAGCGCCCTGGGGCTCTATATTTATAATGAGGCTGGTGTACCCACGCCAACGGGTTAGTGGCGATTTTCTCCCGCCCGCGGCATGATGCGTGCACACACAATGCGCGCCAAGTACCTCACCATATGCATTTCTAATTGCAATCGTGCAGCATATCAAAATTTTACAAAATTTACACAGGTTGCAATTTTCTCATCAAATCAAATGCATCTCTTCTGTCTTCACAGATATCAATTAATTTCTTTCTTCACTCCAAAACCTTTGTTGGCACGCTACATAGGTCACGTGTTTGGAGTCCTCTGCCTACAGTTAAGAGCTTAGCTTGGCGTAATAAATCTATCTTATGAGATTCTAGAGACTTCATAATTATATAGCTGTTTTCTTCCCACAAGAACTGCTCACACTCCACTTCTCTCATGTTATAAATTAGTAGACGAGTATTTTCTGTGTGGTCTCGAATATTCCAAATATCGCAGGCTAAAATCATGACTATAAGACAATGAACAGAATGGTTCATTGTGTGCTACACAATTTCATTAGAAAGTATGACGACAGTGTTTTCATGCTTATAAATGAAACAAGTGATTCTACAAACCAAGAGTTTGTCAATCCACAGCTCCAAAACTTGCCCGCTCGTGGTGGAAATTCGACCAGAGAGGCTTTCTGCATAAGCGATAAGTTAAAAGATTATTTCTGCTCAGAAGCTGGTTCAATACCGTGGCAAGAACACATATGAAAGATGTTGATAACGTCACTTAGTGAGTGGCTGAAGACCTTCCTGACATGCTAGTATATTAAGTTCTGAGAATGTCAATTTTTAGTAACATAATTAGTATATTATATTATTTTATATAGGCCTACTGTATATGATTGTACTCGTATAATTGGTATAACAATTGTTTATAATGTTATGTTTATAACTATATTAAATTTGGATTGATATTCACATTGTCGCAGGTACATAGGCGTCGACTTGTTAAACATTTAGAGGGGGGGGGGGGGGGAGGTTGTTCAATAAAGTGAGGTATTAGTAAATTATTTACAACTACTAGAGAAGAAAGTATTAATGATATTAGTACACTACATTTCCTTTTAATTACTTGAAAAATTAAATAAATGAAATTGTTGATTAATTTTTAATGCCCCTAACTTTGTAGGTTGGGGGCAGAAAGTGCCTTGCCGCGCTAAAGTTGGTGCCTATGTACAGACAGACTGATTTTCTTAATCTTAAAAGCAAAAAATATTGGTTACCTAGCTTCAGCTTCCATTTTCTCACCAGTTTCCTCCCATACACACTTCTTCAAACCACTATCCATATATTTCGAATCAGCTAAATTATATAGAAAAGAGTGTGCCTTCACTAATTCGATCAGCAGTTTGTCCTTCATTTTGGGAGATAAAGAAGAGTTCAAACGTACACAGATAACCTCAGTACTCTACGAAAGCAGGGAAGCAGGAAGGCGGAAAGAGAGAAATCACGTCCATGAAAACAAGAAAATATCGTTGGCGAGCAAATGCGTATTGCCGGCACGGATCACAGAGAAGCACTGAAGGTTACGGCGAATGACGTCAGCGGAAGTGTATGAACTCATCCCTTCGTTTACATGGCGACGATATTTTATTTTCACGGAAGATGCCGTCACGTCCCGGAGATGTGTGAATCGACCTTAAATCTCTTCAGAACTCGGTGGATATAATTCTTTTGGTCAATATGAATCTAGCCATCTTTCTTCTGGGTTATTTCTCAACCTAAAGGATATGACAATGGCTTTATATTAACTTTAAAAGTTGATTTAAATCTTGTAGAAAATCTAACTCTTTTTTATTAGATGACACAACTGTCCCATCATCAACATAAAGTGCAGTAAGTATTTTACATGTATTGTATACTAGAGAACCCATGTTACTCCACAGCATTCGTTATAAATAGGTAAGATAAATTGTTTTGATATAAAATTGCTCCATGTGTTGCTCGGGTACTGTTTTGAACTATTACTTTTAGGATTTGTATTACCTGTTAATTATGTGTGGAGTGAATATTTGTAGATTTATTTATTGTGATGTCGATTGATATTATACAAACTTTTTTACAATTTTTTTTATGTCACACCGACACAGATAGGTTTTATGGCGACGATGAAATAGGAAAGGGCTAGGAGTGCGAAGGAAGCAAGCATGGGCTTAATTTAATGTACGACCTTCAGAGTTGCCGACAGTGGAGTTCGAACCCCACTCACTATCTTCTGAATACAAGCTGACAGCTACGTGACCCAGACTGCTCAGTCATTTGCTCGGTTTTTACAAACTGTTAGAATTATTGATGTGTGTTTAATTTAAAGTTTTAGTTTAGATTATTTTGTTTCGCAACCTTCACAAACTTAGTCCATGTGGCAGCCCAGATTGCATAGGAAGTAGTTGATCCTTTCAAATAATACAAAAAAAAAAAAAAAAAATGAAAACTGTATGTACAGTATTATGTGCATGATTCCAACTGTCATTGGGACTGTCACCAGTCAGCCTAGCGAACCCGAAAACTTATCTCTATGATTTTTACATGTTACTCCCTTCCAACTCCCAACCTTAGGGGTGCTAGGTGTGTCTTACTCCCACAGTATTTCTCTCCAGATAGTATTAAGTCGTATGTGTACCCACCAACTTTGGTTGATATTGCAGGTTTGCCTATAGTCTTTGTCATTTTTAATCATTTAGCTTCGCCGATATCTTTATTTAAAAATGCTGTACAACCCGCTAGGTACAGTATGTACTGTAGGCTAGGGTAAGCGTTCGCATGCAATTGTTGGAGTAATTATTTAATTATTTTATTTTATTATTATTCAAAGTTGACTGAACTTAGAGACCTGGTGATTCATCGGCAGGTGATTCCAGAGAGAAATATAAAAAATGAAGCAAATCGGTCCAGTAGAACAGATGGACGGACTGGACAAAGCTGTTTTTAGTAAACTATTTAAAAATATAGATACATACATGAATACATCTTCATTGTAGACTGTTATGCCTATCAGCATTCAGTCTGCAAGCCTCTGTGAATTTACTAATCGCCGCCCCTATTCTCTATTTGTAACTAGTTGTGTGACTTAGTTTAGTTCTATATCTCTTATCTTTAAATTGTTAGAAACTGAACCTCACTATCATCGTCCAGCTCTGCCTCTACTCCTCTAACTGTCCATAACAGAATCCATTATTATCCTAGATAATCTATCTTCCTCTATTTGCCTCATTAGACCCTGCCACCAAAGCCAGTTTATGCGTTCAGCTTCATCCATTGAGTTCATTCCTAAATTAGCCTTTTTATCTCCTTATTCTAAGTACCCTCCAGCCATTGTACCCACCTGTTTGTACAAGCTATCATTCTTGCTACTTTCATGTCTGTTACTTCTAGCTTATAATAATGTGATATACTGAGTCCACCCAGCTTTCACTCTCATAAAGTTGGTCTGAAAACAGACCGATGTACCTAAAGATAGTTTTGTCCAGGAGCTGACTTCCTTCTTACAGAATACTGTGGATCTCACTGCATTAGCGTTACTGCACCTTGATTCTATCTCACTTACTATACTACCATCCTGGGAGAACACACATACTAAATACTTGAAATTCTCTACCTGTTCCGGCTTTGAATCCCCAATCTGACATTTAGTCCTCTGAATTTCTTACCTGCTGATATCACTTTAATCTTGGAAAAGCTCATTTTCATACCATATTCATTACTCCTATATTCTAGTTCCAAGATATTAGACTGCAGTCTTTTAGCACAATCTGCCATTAAGACCAAGTCGTCAGCATAGGCCAAACTGCTTACTACATTTTCACCTAATTGAATCCCTGCTACTTTATACCTTTCAGCAGATCATCCATATAAACTATGAACAACAAAGGTGAAAGATTACACATCCTTGTCTAATCCCTGTAAGTAGCTTGAACCAAGAACTCATTCTACCATCAATTCTCACCGTTGCCCAATTGTCAACATAAATGCCTTTGATTGATTTTAATAATCCACCTTTAGTCCCATAGTCTCTCAGTACAGTACTCTGTCATATACCTTCTCTAGGTTTACGAAACATAAACATAAATGTATGTTCCTCTCGTAGCATTTTTCAATTACCTGGCACATACTGAAAATCCCCTCTGTGGTTTGAAACCACACTGGTTTTCATCAAGTTCCTTTCAACCACTGATCGCACCCTCCCTTCCAAGATTCCATTGAATACCTTGACTGTTATACTGATCAGTGAGATACCTCAATAGCTGTTGCAATCCTTCCTGTTCCCTTGCTTATAGATAGGTGCAATTACTGCTTTTTGTAACTGCTCTTGAGCAATTAACATAAAACAATTAAAGGAAAGAAATTTTTAACATGAAAATAAATTTAAAATCATTAAAATACAACACAACATCAAATTTATAATAAATTTTACAACCAAGCAATAAAATTTGTATTTAAGTAAAAGGAAAGCACATTAAATCACTTTCAGTTAGGAAATATGTCCATAAACCTAATGCAAAATTTGGTGCTCAGTTCCTGCCAACTACTACATTCATAATTTACCTTGCTTGTTGATAACATCACCAATTCCCAATCATTGACAAGTTCATGGAAAGTAAACGATATTTTACATATATGCACATGATTTAAAGTAATTTTACAGAATCTGAGGATGTTCATGTAGAATGAAATGTATCATGCTTTGTTTAATAGTGTTTATCTTTTCATAAGTATGTTAAACATTATGTGTGATGCAGTTTGTATTTTCATCAGTCATGATGAACATGACAAAAGATCAGCTCTCCACTGGCCATACATGGACCAGACGAATTCTGCCGGGTCAGCAGGTAACAAAATGATAATAATAATAAAAAATTAAAAGTGTGATTTACAAGAATCTGATATCCTTCAAGTATGAAACATTTCACTGTGTTCTTAATTAATAACATTTTTTATCAGGTAGTATCTTCTAAGTACATTTTATCCAGAATTAGTTTTCTACTGACTGAAGAACCTCACTTCTGTCGGAAATCACTCAGAACAAATCATATTGATTTCCTTTAGAGCTTTTCCAGTTCTTGAATCAAGTAATCCTCATGAGGGTCCTGTTCACTGGAACCATACTCTAATTGGTGTCTTCCCAGTGGCTTTTACACCATCTTTATCCTTGCTACCTGGCGAGGGCGTTTAGGGGCGCACTGCTATGAGCTTGCATCCGGGAGATACTGGGTTTGAACCCCACTGTACCGAGCTCGATAGCTGCAGTCGCTTAAGTGCGGCCAGTATCCAGTATTCGGGAGATAGTAGGTTCGAACCCCACTGTCGGCAATCCTGAAGATGGTTTTCCGTGGTTTCCCATTTTCACACCAGGCAAATGCTGGGGCTGTACCTTAATGAAGGCCATGGCCGCTTCCTTCCCACTCCCAGCCTGTCCCTGTCCCATCGTCATAAGACCTATCTGTGTCAGTGCGACGTAAAGCAACTAGCAAAGAAAAAAAAAAAGAAGAAGAACCCGACAGTCGACAGCCCTGAAGACGGTTTTCCATGGTTTCCCATTTTCACACCAGGCAAATGCTGGGGCTGTACCTTAATTAAGGCCACGGCCGCTTCCTTCCCACTCCTAGGCCTTCCCTATTCCATCGTCTGTGCCACACCAAGTTACCCTGATGTACCTTCCGACATCGTGTTGTTTATCAGTGCCATAGATTAATCTGACTGCTTTCTCCCTTTGTATTCCTCTATTTTTTTTTTGTTGTTTTCTCATTTTCTTCTATTACCAAGTTATGTCAATAAACCTTATTTTATCCTCCTAATCGTTCTGTGTTGGGTACATGCCTTTTTCACCAAACCAAACCCCATGGCACTTAACACCCTTGAAAGGTCCTTGGCTTGCCCAACGACTGCTGTTCAGCCCGAAGGCCTGCAGATTACGAGCGGTCGTGTGATCAGCACAACGCATCCTCTCGGCCGTTATTCTGGTCTTTCAAGACCAGGGCCGCCATCTCACCATCAGATAGCTCCTCAATTCTAATCACGTAGGCTGAATGGACCTCGAACCAGCCCTCAGATCGAGAGAAAAATCTCTGACCTGGCTGGGAGATACTGGGTTTGAACCCCACTGTACCGAGCTCGATAGCTGCAGTCGCTTAAGTGCGGCCAGTATCCAGTATTCGGGAGATAGTAGGTTTGAACCCCACTGTCGGCACGCTACCCCTACACCAGTGGTCCGGCGCCTTTTTTACTGCTATTCTTTAATTTAAGAGACCAGAATTCAGTTCCTGGCAGTCTCTAGCCAGTTTCGACTGGTCCATGAGGGTTTGTTAGTTAGGTTGGTGGGTTGATTGGTATGCAGAGCGTGGTTGTCGGTCGGAATGTTTCATTGAGAAATTGATTTTTGGTGAAGCAGAGCTGAATTCGTTCAAACTTGATGTTTGTATATCGTCGTCATTGTAACTCTAATCTACATAGTCTCACTGTATGTATTCTGTTGCATCCTCTGCGTAACATTTGTACCTTTAATTTGGTTTTCAGTATTGTTTTGTGATATTCCTTGTATTGTCCTGCCCACTTTATTGGCAAGCTATGGAGAATAAAAGTGATACTAAATTCAATAGTCCTCCCCATGTTGATCCACATAAGAAGGTGGAAATGTCGAATGATTGCGCCTCCCCTCATTCCAGTGCAAATCGCAGCAATGCTGATGTCGCAGTTAACGATTGCCATAATGAAATTATCCCTGATACAAATATGAATGTTGTAGACCAGGTTTCCCATTCTGTTACGAGTAGGTCATCCCAGTTTAGTCCTGCTTTGGACATTATTCGTAAGTGGAATTTAAAATTATCTGCAGAGGAAAAGGGGCTTTCTGTTAAAAAATTTCTTGGAAAGGATTGAAGATATATCAGCATGTACCTCTATGTCCCTAGATCTATTTGTCCCTGTCATTCCTGGAATGTTAGAAGGATGTGCTAGTAAATGATTTCGGTTGAACTGATATAAAATTCAATGCTGGACTGATTTTGTTAAAGAACTTAGGGTTAGGTTTGGCCTATTGGATATGGACTTCATCCTTAAACAAGAAATACTTAGGAGAATGCAAGGTCAAGAAGAACCTATCAATGAATGCGCTACTGGTATTCTAACACTATTCAATCGCCTAGATGTTAGTGTCCACGAGACGAAACTCTTTGACACTTTGTATCACAACTTAGCCCCTCGGTACAAATTCTTCATAAAAAGGTCCGCAGTAAACTCTGTAGACGACATAATCAACCTAGGCCGTGAATTCGAGTTGTCTCTTCAATTGAACAATCTATATCAACCTCCTCCTCCTCCTGCCGATTGCTCTTTTCCTGACACCACTTCCCGTGTCATGTCAAGGGCCGATGACCTTCAGTGTTAAGCCCCTTAAAACAACAAGCAGCAAGTATCATGTCAAAATCTGTCTCATTTGCCAAGTCGCCCACCCGTATGCCATGTGCTGATAGATCCATTAATCGCTTCAAATCACCTCGTTCCTCTGATCACGTAGCAGGTGCCCTTCTAAATCAGAACGTATCTCATCGTAAGATGGCGAATTCAGTCAGATGTTGGAACTGTGGGAAGGATGGACATGTTTTTAGGCATTGCGACTCAAAGCCTTCTATAAAATGCAGTCAATGCGGTGTATTCCACAACATCTGTTCCCGGTATAATGGAAATCAGGGAAACTGACTTCGCACCAATGAAAAGGCCTGCCATTGGTGCTCAGAAGCTTTTCAAATTGTAGAATTTGTGGACTTCCTTTTGCCTCACCCTGGGCCAAGGTTCTTTCTGGTTCACGCTTGGTATGCGCCCTACTTCACACTGGGTTTTGTAGTTCTTTTGTAAATCAGTCTTTAGTAGAGGGAATAGTCTTAAAGTCTTTGAGGTTGCAATTGCTCCATGACTTACTTGTCTGCTGATGGTCATGGCGTACACCCTATAAAGCGTATCAAAATCCATATGAAAATTCATAATTTTTCCTGGGACTGGAATTTCAAAGTTGTCCCAGAGTTGACTGTTCCTCTCATTCTAGGTTAAGATTTCATGTTAACCACCGGATTATCTATCGATTTCATTAGTTGATCCTTTGCCTTTTGCTTCAGATCCAATGAAAACTTCCCTTTTGAAAATCCTTCTGGAAACAAATCTTTTTGCTTTCTATTGAAATGCAATCCCCTTACAAGTACACATTTGCATAAACTTCATCCAGGCATTTCAGACATTTTCTAGTCATTGTAAAATAAAATATGTTATTGCTTCCTTGTTCACAAATTCTGGCGTTTAATTAATGTACATATTGTGAACTATGTAAATATGATGATGATGATGCTTGTTGTTTTAAGGAGCCTAACATCGAAGGTCATCGGCCCCTAAACTATGTAAATATCACCTAAAACTTTGTAATATGCATAAAACCATTGTATTTAGTATTTGATATTAATTTAAGTTTAGTATTAAGTTCCAATGTTAATAGATTTAAGACTTGACCTTAAGATTAGTATTAGGCTGAAGATGCCCAAAACTAGGGCGAAACATGTCCGTAACTAGTGTTTATATTTCATGTAGAATTTAATCACTACAAATTATAATTGTATTGAATAGGTGGACACAGTAATTTTATTCAAGAAAGAATTTTACTTAAAGAATTTTACTGCAATTCCCTTATCAATCAATCTGATCTACCTTACGACCAAGCCCTTGTGCTGAACGATCTTCTTAGGGAATTTCCTGATGTGCTTACTGCAAAACTTGGATGTGCTAAAGAGTTCTCTTATTGCATCAAATTGAAAGACCGTACACCAATTAGACATTCCCCCTTCGTTTGTTCTCCTCCCAAACTCGCTGCCATAAGAAAATGTATCAATGAGCTGTTAGAAAAAGGTGTTATAAGTCCATCAAAGTCTTCTTTTAGTAGCCCCGCTTTCCTAATCCTCAAGAAAGATGGTCAACCTCGTCTTGTGGTAGACTATAAATCTTTGAATCACCCTGTTGTGTTCAATAGTTTTCCTCTTCCCACTATCGAATCTGCTTACAGTCTTTCGGGAAAGCCCAGTTCTGTTCTGTTTTTTACTTCAATTCGGGTTATTTTCAGATACCCCTTGATCCTAGTTGCCACGAATTTACGGCCTTTGCCACTCCTTTCAGCTTGTATCAATTTAACAAGGTACCCATGGGCATTTTTGTAGGTGGTCAAGCGCTGAGTCGCATACTCGATTCGGTTTTTTAAGATCTAAAGTTCTCCTGTATATTCGCCTATTTGGACAACGTTGCAATTTTTTCTGATACGTTTGAGGAACACGTCACACATTTTCACGAGTTTTTCACTAGGTTGAAAAGACATGGGTTCACTGTCAACCCTGAGAAAGTATCCTTATGCTCTAGGTGGATCAAGTTTTTGGGGCACATTGTCTACAGCTCTGGCATCTCCATAAATCCTGAGAGGGTAAAATGTATTTGCGAATTTCCCAGGCCAAAAAACTTCTGTGTTGTCCGCAGATTTCTTGGCATGGTAGGGTTCTACAGTAGGTTCATCCCCAATATTTCAGCTCCTTTGAACCTGTTGAAATGAAAAACATTTGTTTCTTCTCAGGTGACGTTCAAGAACGTGCCTTCTGTAGACTTAAAGATGCTCTCTGTCAAGCTCCCGTGTTGCACAGTCCTGATTTTAATGGTGATTTTGTTCTTCAATGCGATGCCAGTGACATTGCTGTCTCTGCCGTGCTAAATCAGTAGCTAGAAAATAACAGTCTGGCCCTTATCGCATACTTCAGCAAGCAATTGCTCGACTCTGAAGCCAAATATTCTACGTACGAAAAGGAATGTTTAGCTGTTGTCCTAGGCATTGAAAAATTTCACTCGTATCTAGAGCATTGGCATTTTTGGGTTCACACCGATAACCAAGCGCTATCCTGGATGAGCGTAATGTATAAAAATTAGGGGGGACAGCTCGCTGGATTCTTCGACTATCATTCTAAAACTTTACTGTGGTGCATGTAAGGGGTAAAGACAATATTGTTGCTGATTGTTTATCACGTATGTTTGAAGGCATAGAAACACCTGATTTTGACGCCGGATGTAGTCCTGACACTCATCTTCCTGTATGTACTCTTCAAAATTACCCTTTTAGCTTTACTGATTTGTCTGAATTCCAAAGGTGAGGATGATGAATGTATTAGTTTAATGGACAGAATCTCTAGGAACGAACAAGATTGCGAATCTTTCGAGATGAAGAAAGGTCTATTATGTCATAAGAGTCCTCATAGCAAAGCTTCAAAAATATTCATTGCTGGGCTGAGTGGCTCAGACGGTTAAGGCGCTGGCCTTCTGAGCCCAACTTGGCAGGTTCGATCCCGGCTCAGTCCGGTGGTATTTGAAGGTGCTCAAATACGTCAGCCTCGTGTCGGTAGATTTACTGGCACGTAAAAGAACTCCTGCAGGACTAAATTCCGGCACCTTGGCGTCTCCGAAAACCGTAAAAGAGTAGTTAGTGGGACGTAAAACAAATAACATTATTATTATTAAAATATTCATTCTCCATGCCTTAAGGCGTATGATTTTAAATTATTATCATGATTCTCATTTGGGTGCTCGTCTTGACAACTTAAAACCTTCCATAAGATCTCTCAGGTCTATTATTGGCAAAATTTAAAGAAGGATGTTTTCGAATACGTTAAAACCCGTGACGTTTGTCAAAAACGTAAACTTGTTCAAAATGGTCAGATCGGCTTTCACTCCCCCGATGTTGCTAATTCTCCTGGAGAGAAGTTGTTCATCGATTATTTTGGGCCATTAACAAAATTTCAAAATGATAACATAGGTATATTATCTGTCATTGATGCTTCTCCAAGTTCATTTGGTTGTTTCCTGTTTGCAAGATTAATTCCAATGTCACCATAAATATGTTAACTAAACACGGTTTAATATCAGGCAACTCTTCTGTTTTTACTAGTGCCAGTTTCCAAAATACGTTTTTTTCTTGCGGAATTAAACACATCCCTCTCAGCCCTCATCAGCCCCAACCGAACCTGGTCGAGAGATTTCACTGTAATCTCAAAAATGTTTGTCTGCCTTTCACCATAATAATCAATCCCGTTAGGATTCCTATCTGTCTTTTTTTTAGTCTAGGGTTCAACGCGACCATTCACAAGTCCAGCCGGTTCACTCCTGCGGAACTGTTCTTGGGCAGAGTTCTCAACGATCCACTCATGTTGAAATGGAATACTGGATATCTTTGTGGCTTCTGAACACCTGATCAAAGCCAGAAACAGAGTTGTACAAAGATACGAGGGGAGAAGACCTGTACCTTTCCAAGTCGGAGATCTGGTCCTAACTAAAAGGTTTCCGGTTAGTTCTGCTGCGGACCGCATCAGCGGATAGCTATGCCAAAAATGGTCTGAGCCTTAGAAGATCATTGAATTTCTGGTACCTGTCATGGTCAAATTAGAAGATGTCACTATTCATGTTGTGTCTATGCTGAAACCACATCATTCGAGGAATCCGTAACATTTCATTAGCCTGTTTCTTCTAAAACATTATATCATTTTGATTTTATTGAATTAAAATAGAATAAGCCTATAGTAGAGAACAGTACACTCAGGCCCGGTTTCTCCGACTGTATGTTAAATTTTACTTAACAAATGTTAACTAACAATTGTTATTAATTTAACACTTTGTTTAAAAGTGCCGAGTTTCACAAACACATTTCCAACATTTGTTACGAAACAATTGTTAAAGACAAATTAACACATTTCAGTGAGATTTCTGAACGCGTTTGGCAGTGAGCGTCTTTTGTTTCTTTACATAAAGTGCTCCTAGTGTTGTGTTGAAGTAGTATTTTGTCACACAGACACATGGTTGTCATTATTATAGGTTATGGTTAGCAGAGACCGATAAGACGTAAACATGTCAAGTAAGAGGCAACAAAAGCGTTATGATGAATGCGAGTTTTTTTTTTTTTCATTTTATTTCATTTACTTTTAATTTAAAATTATGCGATTGTGCTTAAAAAATGAAAGTACGGACTGTTATATCACAACACTTGATATAGCCTATTCTTATATTCTTAACACCGGGAAAATGTGATAATTTATGTGTTTTGAATGGTTTTCGAGCATTATTTTATTGCGGGGAAAATAATGTAATGCCTTGTTAATGCTGCAGTGGCAGCAGGAATCCTTTGCAGGATTCTACGCACTTTTTCTTGCACTCGTGAACATAGTCGCGTACAATTACATGAAAAGTGTCTCAAGCAAGTATAGCCCAGACTCTGTGGTCAACCGATTTCATCGAGCTTCAATGTACCTCTTGGGAGACACTCAATTATAACTCATGTATAAGGGTTTAATTCAAAATACTTTCGTTTTCGGAAAAAATGAGGTTAGATATCATTATACAGAATCTGCTTCGGACAAAGAGGAGGTGGTAGAACAAATTTTACTTAAACATGTCAGGTCCGCAACCTAATACCTTCTGAAAAATTGATGAATCCCCGATTCTAATGCAAGGCATATATACTTGGGAGTTACATCACAGCGGAGCAGAGTGGTGGCCAAGTGGTCACGGTATTTGTCTGCGAACCTCGTAGACGTGAATTTGAGTCTTGGCGCAGCTATGATTTTTGCACAAAATAAATTAATATGTCCGCCTCTGTGGTGTAGTGGTTAGTGTGATTAGCTGCCACCCCTGGAGGCCCGGAGTGGATTCCCGGCTCTGCCACGAAATTTGAAGAGAGGTACTAGGGCTGGAACGGGGTCCACATAGCCTCCGGAGGTCAACTGATTAGAGATGGGTTCGATTCCCACCTCAGCCATCCCGGAAGTGGTTTTCCGTGGTTTCCCACTTCTCCTCCTAACTTAAGACAACGGCCGCTTCCTTCACTCTCCCTTCCAATCTTCCCATCCCCCAGCAAGGCCCCTGTTCAGCATAGCAGGTGAGGCCGCCTGGGCGAGGTATTGGTCATCCTCCCCAGTTGTATCCCCGACACAGAGTCTGAAGCTCCAGGACACTGGAGGGTAAACAGATAAATAAGAATAAGAAGATGATTAAATTAATATTTGAGGGAACATTAAGATAAAAATTGGAACAAAAATATTACAGAAATTGCAGTACAGTTTATTTTCTACCTGAAATGAATATAGGCCTAAACGTTCTCACAGTTACTGCTGGATCTCTTTCTACTGTATATATATATATATATATATATCTGGATCTCTTTCTATTAATTTTAGGTAGAAAATAAAGTTCCACTGCAATTTGATTATTCATTTTATTCACATTTTACCTTCACATTCCCTGAAACAATAATTTCATTTGCATTAAAAATGTATGTCTATGGCTGGACTCAAACTCACATCGTCACGGTTAGGAGACAAGTGCGATGACCACTTGTCCATTGCTCCACTTATCGGGCTTGCAACTCTTCCAAGTATATAGATGTTGGGTTAGAATCAGGGAATTCATACATTTTTCGGAAATTATTAGGTTGCAGACCTGACAAGTTTGAGTAAAATATGTTCGCATTTTAGTGTTCTATCACCTCCATGTGGTCCGAAGCGGATCCTGTCTCATGATATTTGTCCTCACTGTTGGAAACTCTAACGTATTTTCAATATCGTCTAGTATCTTATTCATTATGGCTTTGGTAATTAGAAATACATCTTCTGACAACTCTAGAAAGTAGTTATTTTTTAGTATGGGTCGTCCTTTGCCTTCTCAGCTTATAAATAGTCTTCATACGGCAGTAAAGCTTCAAACTTACGTCTTATACATGCCTCCATTTTGAAATTTTAGCAGTTGTTAAGAGGTTTAACACAGGGCTGCTGCCAGGTTAATTTAACACAAGTATTAACATTTGTTAGAGTTAACAATTCTTGATGAGATGACCATTCTGTTAAATTATGTGTTAAGTCTCCTTAACAGCTGAGTTAACACTTAACATTCGTTGAAGAAACTGGGCCTCAGACTTTTTCTGTTTCAGGTGTGTAAATCCTTCCTTCAAAGAAGGGCTATGACAGTATACGAGTTCTATTCCAAATCGGCAAAATGAAGATGAAAAAGGGAGAAAAGGATAATCGGAGTAGACCAATTGGGATTTATTCGAGTTTTGTGATTTGTTGAATTACGACTATATGTTTGTCTGGAGATATCACCAGTCTTTGAGTCATTATGTTGGCCTTAGTGAACAGACACTTGCATCTACATATTCCTACAAGACACATGCGTATTTGTTATGTTGCATGTATATTTTGACTTCCATATGTTTAAGTTACTCTTTATTATAAGCTTAGTTATAGTCACGCACGTGCATTTAGATTTAAGCTTAGACTCTTATGTAAAATGAGCCCTCCTTGATTGATCGCCAAGGAAAGGACTAATTTTCCAAGGGGTAGTGGGAATGTTGTGCCACGCCAAGTTACCCTTATATTGTATCTTCTGACATAGTGTTCTTTATCGATGCCATAGATTAATCTGACTGCTTTAGTATTCTCGAACTTGACATGTAATTCACCTCTTCTATTTGACAGATGGCAGCTCTTGTTATGAAAGATTGACAAAGCATTTCTTTCTTACTATTCTTTGCCTCTTTTACTCTCTGAGAGAGAAGCAAGAATGACTTGGATTGAAAAGATGGAGATGTTGGGCATTCTTTCTGATTATATTAGACATGTTTGTGAAATTAATAACTGGTTCGATAGAAGGCAATTCGGTTTTAGGAAAGGTTATTCCACTGAAGCTCAACTTGTAGGATTCCAGCAAGATATAGCAGATATCTTGGATTCTGGAGGTCAAATGGACTGTATCGCGATTGACATGTCTAAAGCATTTGATAGGGTGGATCATGGGAGACTACTGGCAAAAATGAGTGCAATTGGACTAGACAAAAGAGTGACTGAATGGGTTGCTATATTTCTAGAAAATAGATCTCAGAGAGTTAGAGTAGGTGAAGCTTTGTCTGACCCTGTAATAGTTGAGAGGGGAGTTCCTCAGGGCAGTGTTATCGGACCTTTATGTTTTCTTATATATATAAATGATATGAGTAAAGGAGTGGAATCGGAGGTAAGGCTTTTTGCGGATGATGTTATTCTCTATTGAGTGATAAATAAGTTACAAGATTGTGAACAACTGCAACGTGACCTCGAAAATATTGTGAGATGGACAGCAGGCAATGGTATGTTGATAAACGGGGTTAAAAGTCAGGTTGTGAGTTTTACAAATAGGAAAAGTCCTCTCAGTTTTAATTACTGCGTTGATGGGGTGAAAGTTCCTTTTGGGGATCATTGTAAGTATCTAGGTGTTAATATAAGGAAAGATCTTCACTGGGGTAATCACATAAATGGGATTGTAAATAAAGGGTACTGATCTCTGCACATGGTTATGAGGGTATTTAGGGGTTGTAGTAAGGATGTAAAGGAGAGTGCATATAAGTCTCTGGTAAGACCCCAACTAGAGTATGGTTCCAGTGTATGGGACCCTCACCAGGATTACCTGATTCAAGAACTGGAAAAAATCCAAAGAAAAGCAGCTCGATTTGTTCTGGGTGATTTCCGACAAAAGAGTAGCGTTACAAAAATGTTGCAATGTTTGGGTTGGGAAGAATTGAGAGAAAGAAGAAGAGCTGCTCGACTAAGTGGTATGTTCCGAGCTGTCAGCGAAGAGATGGCGTGGAATGACATTAGTAGACGAATAGGTTTGAATGGCGTCTATAAAAGTAGGAAAGATCACAATATGAAGATAAAGTTGGAATTCAAGAGGACAAACTGGGGCAAATATTCATTTATAGGAAGGGGAGTTAGGGATTGGAATAACTTACCAAGGGAGATGTTCAATAAATTTCCAATTTCTTTGAAATCATTTCGGAAAAGGCTAGGAAAGCAACAGATAGGGAATCTGCCACCTGGGCGACTGCCCTAAATGCAGATCAGTATTGATTGATTGATTGATGAGATGATTGTAATAGATTTCTACTGGTATTTTAAAAAGATTCCTTATTTGCCCTATAGGATTCTCCGTTCTGACTCAATGTTTATGATGAAATAGAATCTACGGATTCTATTTCTCAAGACTTCAGGTATTTATCTCTTTTGCCTTTCTTGAGTTGCCATAGTTATGCTGACCTTACATGCTTAGGGATTTTTGTTCTGTAGATTGATTTTATGTCATTTGCTGCAGACCTTTTATCTCTTTCATCTTCTTCTCATATGCTTGTTGTGTATTTGTCCTTACTTAGAGTATCGAGTCGACTAGCCTTCTGTATGTTAAAATTGAATAATTGAAAAAGAGATTCAACCTATTCAATACATAAGAGAAAGAAATGTAGTGATTACATTCTTATTTAATAGTAATTAGAAATGGGACCGGTTTCGACCCTAGTCCAGGTCATCGTCAGCCGTTCAAAACATAAAAAACATGAAAAACAATGCATATGAAAAAGAAAAAGATTAAGTGAACTCTGGATCGGTATAAGATGAAATATAAAATGATGATGGGGGGTAGAAACTGTGAGTCACTTAAAAGAAAACAGTACGTAATATTATAAATGGTATTACGGCACATGCAATGATAGGTAAAGTCTCACAATGTTTATGAACAGTGGAGAAAGGTCAAATGGGTCAGTTTTTACACACCATCAGGTACAAAGTCACAACACTATCGAACCTTCTGTATGACCATTAATAAAGTGTAGGGATAAACTCTTGAAAACGTAGGTGTCTACCTTCCCAAGCCAGTATTCAATCACGGCCAGTTGTATGTTGCACGATCTCGGGTAAGATCGTTTGAAAATGTGAAGATCCAGGTAGCCCGAAAGGTCAAAGCACAGTGAATACTGTACGGAAACAAGTGCTACATTATGAATTAATTGGTTATTATGTACCGGTATGAAATGTTCATAAAAATTATATGACAATGTGACTACGACAGACATATCAAGACGAGTTGTCTGACCTGTTTATAAGAAAAGCTGCGGAGCAGCACGGGTCCACCAGTAAAATATTAAAACCAGATAGAAAACTCACTTTTATACATGATAAAACTGACTGCTCATCATCTTGTAGGATGAGGGAGATGGTACTCGGAAGTTTTAGATTAAGGTGCAGATCGGCCAGGTCCACGCACTCCAGAAGCATGTGTATGACGATATAACATGACAGCCACAAGTACACATGGGGGGCTTCTCCCTTCAATAAGTAGGAGGGCGTTGCTATACTGTGGCCAAAATGACATAATACCACAGCTTCTCTCTGAGAAACCTGAAGGGAAGTAAGTCTTCCATACCTTCGTAATTCTTTTTATCATTCTCAGCTTATTATTATGTCTCCATCTCCCAATGAGACATAACCAAATTTCAGGACTGTAACATCTTCAGTTTTTGAGATATAAGTATCCACACAAAAGGTATTCAACCCACTGTTCACCTTTTATCTCCCCCATTAACAGGATTTTCCAAAAACAAAAATATATGTGTTTCTTTATTTTTAAAGCAGATTACAAATAATAGTTTTCATGCCTTTAAACTGTTCAGTTTTCAAGATATAGATACACTCATTTTAAAAATTCACCTCCCCCTTTTCACTCCCTTAGCAATGGAATATCCGAAAATCCTCCTTTAGTGAGCACCTACATTGCAATATGAATGTATCCACAAAATTTCCTTTCCTTATGTCCAGTAGTTTTGGCTGGGCGATGATGAATCTGTCAGTCAGAATAAGTTATTTTATGTATATGATTTCACTTCAAGGCAATGCCTTATTCTATTTTAATCTATTTTTTCATCATCATTTGTTTCAAATTCTATTTAGTGGATACATTTTAACATTTTAATAATTATTACATTTTGTTCTACTTCGTTCCATTAGGGGCCGATGACCTAGATATTTGGCCCCTTTAAACAACAAGTGTGTTCACTTGGAGACTACTACGTATGTGTATTTTTCTCGGGAGTCTGGAAAGAGTTCGTAAGTGAGGAAACCTCTCTAATTAGAACATGACATGGTAAGACAAAATCTGACAAGTTAAATTACTTTACAGTGATACTTCCTTCCTTAAAATGGGTGAACATTGCATGCCACCTCTCATTATATTTTCATATTTTCATTTTTGCTATAGCTGCTCTGGCTGTGGTCATTGCTTAGCAGGTTTTCATACCAAAAGTTTTTAAGAGTGCCAGAGAGGAGAGAAGTCCTATCAGTTGAGTATCAATAACTAAGTGGGAAATTTCAAACATCTCATAAATGATTGTTATCTTCGGTTTTGAATTAAAAGTACATTTGGCATATCCAACACACACTGGAAATCCGACACTGTCCCTGCTGAACTAGGACATCTGGGAGCCCTATGTAAGTAATGCACTATTATACGATCTCTACTACGAGGCGGAGGTTGTGTGCCAATTATACTATCTCTAGTCTGAGGCTGAGATTGTGTGCCAGGCAAGTATATCATAACGGGTAAACTTGCTTCAAGTCTGTAATGCAAGGCAAATGCTAGTATCCTTTTCAAGTCCCTAGGCAATAATTCTTTACAATTGTTTCTCACCTGTATGACTCAGTCATTTTTTGTTTTATCATGAGCAAATTAACCATGTACTGGGTACTGTACTAAAACAAGAATATCATCACAAGCTGGCAAAATAAATGTTGAGGTAAAGAAACCTGAATACTTTATTTAAGCAAGTGCTATTCCAAAACTCACCTTATCCACTGCAAATCAAAATCAGTTCATGACTGCATTTTATTCCTTGATTACAGCTGAACCTGAATATGTACATGTTAGACATCAATACTCACTCATTCCTCTACAAAAGCGTGCTTGAAATATAATCAGCTCTACTGACCCTACTCACGTACTGACTCAGCAGAACTCGTCTGATCCATCCATGTATAGCCAGTGGAGCCCTCATCATTAGGATGATGGACATTATGTCTAACTGGAAGTAATTTAATGTGCCTATTTTTTAAGATACCTACTTGTTTTGTCACTTGGTTGTAATATTTATCATTATGCTTTGAAAATTCAATAAACCATTCTAAGGAAGAAATAAATAATTGCAAATAAATGTCTGGTTGTACAGTAAAATATGCATTGCAAAACTTGTCTTATTCATTTTAATAGATCAAAACTTATCTTCTCCAAGACACCGAGTCCAACTCTGACGCCCAACACTGACTGACTGTTTGATCACAGCTAGCTTCCTTTTTATAGCTCAGATGATGAGTATTGGAATATTCACGATGTGGGTAGAGACAGAACATTCTCATTGCAGAAACGCATGGGGAAATCAGACGAAGAGAACAATAACCGGAGAGGCTAGCTGGGAGCTTCCTGGTTGTCTGACTCCTTAGGACCTTCTAGGAAGTACCAAAAGGGGCTACTACAGGTTTGGCATGTAACATTGCCCCCCTTTGAGAGCTGATTGTCCCGATCAGTGTATACTACACACTACACATTTTTTAAATTTATGTTTAAAGTTGGCCTAAAACTAGCCGTTGTTGTGAAGCTGTTCAACTTGTAGAAACATGCAAATGAAAGTCAAAAGCATTTTTCTCGGTTCCTGTAATAAATTGAAAAATTGATATGGCAAGTTTGGAAATGATATAACTAATTTAATTTCTAGACTGTATACAGGAGTTAGATTACCTTCAAAGTAGTTTAAAATAGATATTGTTACGAATAAAATACCATCTGTTTTATTGCTCTAATTTATTTCAGGATCACCCAGTAAATACACACGTACAAGTCTGTTCAGCCATGAATGACCACACTCACTAATTGCTGTCTATTTACAGTTCTCTGTGCTCTTCACTCAGCAGATGGTCCTGCCCGTTGGTATTACCTGAGAGGGTTATAATCCTATTGACCAGCTCGTCGTACTTTCACTTCTCCAAGTCCACTCACACACAGCAACTGTGTGCAGACAGCTAGATTTAAACACAGGGCTACTAGCCCCACAACATATGATGACTGCTCCTTGGTTCAACTTCAGAGACGGTCCAGTAATTCACACAGTCAAACACAGTGAACAACTAAACAAGAACAGCTCAACAATGTTAAACTATAGGACAATATCCCTCATAACAACAGCAGTTAACACTGCTCCTCCTAGTCTACACACATCACTGTTCTGCACTGACTCTAAGTCGCTGACTTTACGATGGTCCTCAGTCCACAGGAGCACACATACACACAGTACTCTAAGGCAGTACTCACAGAATTCCGTTCTGTACGCGATGATACTCTGACTCCAATGAGACAATGACGGCAGCCAGCAGCTGTCCCAGTCCGCTACTTGCTCGATACTCCGAGGCAACAACAACTCTTTGCTCGGACTCTGGTGAAAGACTAGAGACAGCCAACACCGCTGTCGCCTTCAGCCCCACCACCGAACCCCAAGACACCAAGTCCAACTCCGACTCCAACACTGACTCCATGTTTGTTCACGGCTAGCCTCCTTTTTATAGCTCAGGCAATGAGTACTGGAATATTTGCGCTGTGGCTAGAGACAGAACATTCTCATTGCACCTCGCAGAAATGCACGGGGAAACCAGACAAAGAGAACAATAATCAGAGAGGCTGGCTGGGAATTTCCCGGTTGTTTGACTCCCGAAGACCTTCCAGGAAGTACCAAAAGGGGCTACCACAGGGCTGGCATGTAACTTTGCCCCGCTTTGAGAGCTGATTGTCCCAATCAGTTATTTCCTCAGCTGTTCCTCTGCATGTCACAAGTCGGTCCAGATGTACCACCTTCATCTTGCATCTTGGTCTTCATTATCCTCTATAGCTGAAGTCATTTATTCATCTCAGAACATGGTAAGGAACTTTTCACATTCTCTGGAGCTTGAGAGATAAGCCTCTCTTCCTTACGGTGTTATACAGCCACCCCCCAGTCGTTCTCACGATTTTCGGTGGTGTCCGCTCATAGGTCGTACCATGCCTTCAATTGGTCACTGTGCTCACACTCTTCCGGACAGGGTGTTTACATCCTCTGGTCTCGTTGTCAGATCCAAGCAGTACCGGTCAGTCGGGGCAGGATAATTCTCAGGTTAACGGAATGGTAAATCTCCCAGGAGGTGCAGCTGTCTTTCAATCGGCGTCCCCGTTGGTGCAGATCCCGTAGTCTCATGCACTACAAACTGGTAAGCTGGGGAACAGGAAAAAATGGCGATGCCTGTCCTTCTGTGTTTCCATCCAGGTATCACAGCCTGAGTTTCCTTCGAACTTCACGGTTGTTTTTCAGCAGGGAACTTCGTGCTCGGCCTCCCTCCTGGAACAGAACTTGCAGTCTTCTGGACAAGTACTTATCCATCTTCTTCTGGCCTTCTTCAATCTTCTGATCATCCTCCGTCTTTTCCGGATGGTCTTCCAACTAATTATGGCCGATCTTCGACATCTAGCGGGGGAAAAAACAGATCAGATGTAAGGCTTTTCAGGCGTTTGCTCTATTAAGCAGCATTTCATCTTAGGTCTGACACTAGACTCATCAGAGTGGGATGTGTCAGACCGTACCCACTGATGCTGGGGTGTATGCAGGTGAACTTAACAGAAGCCCATTATAAGAGGCACAGTCTGATAACTGTATACGGGAGATAAATCTCCACAATGGAATTATTGCCCACCTGGCAATTCCGAATGGAAATTCTAAGTTCCCATGGAGGGAATTAGATATTTTTCCATGAATAGAGCATGTCAAAAAACAGATCAGATGTAAGGCTTTTTGGAGGGTTATAATTCTTACTTTCACTTCTCCTCCAAGTCCATTCACTCCGCACAGCAGCTGCATGCAGACATCTAGGTTTGAACATAGTGCTACTAATCACACAACACATGATGAATACTCCTTGGTTCAACTCCAGAGACAGTCCAGTAATTCACACAGTCAAACACCACAGAAAATAAATTTCATAATTAATCTGTATTGTCAACCTCAACAAGATAGATGGTCTTAATAATTGAATAACTCCACCTTTGCATTACTGCACAATATTATCCTATTTTATTTTAAAAAGGGATATATTTCATCTCTTCCTTGTGAGACATCTTCAACCTAAAATATTATAATAATAAACACATGATATTTTTGGTAACACTAAAAAGAATGACTTATCCTTAAAATTGTTTAAGAGTTGAGATCATATGTAAACACAGTTAGAAAACAGTTCATATTGTTAAAATATTGTGTGCCATAGGAACAAATTACTAGATGATGGAAGTTCCATTGAGTTTTGATACTCAAAATAAAAAATCAATGTGAAGATCACAGTGTTCTAAAAGTTCTAAAAGTGAAAGTGGTTACTATAAGTAAGCAGCAGTCTCACACAGGACTGCACACGAGCTGGCCAGACAAGAGAGAGAGAGAGAGAGGAAAATAGACCAGAGAAAATATTTCACATACCACCAGTATGTAGACCACACGATTTGTCCGGCTACATGACCAGTATATTGAGAAATTCCACCTAGGAAAACAAGCCCTGTTTAACCAGACACATACGCAATCAAGCATCCATAAACTTGAGATGACATTAACTAAAGACAAGATTTATTTCCTCTTTTAAAACACGGTGATCTTCACATACATGTTTTATTTCGAGTAGCAAAACTCAATGGAACTTTTATCATCTAGTAATTTGTTCCTATGACAAAATATTTTAACAACATGAACTGTTTTTTAACTATGTTTACATAAAATAGACTGAGTCATCTTGACTCTTAAACAATTTTAAGGATAGGTCATTGTTTTTAATGTTGCCAAGAATATCATGTGTTTATTATTATTATATTTTAGGCTGAACATATCTCACAAGGAAGAGACGGAACATGTCCCTTTCTTAAATAAAATATATTAAAAAAAGGAATAATATTGTACAGTATTTTTTTTTTTTTTTTTTTTTTTTTTTGCTAGTTGCTTTATGACACAACTCAGTTATTAAGACCTTCTATCTTGTACAATCAAACACAGCAGAAAACTAAACAGCAGCAGCTCAACAGTGTTTAACAGCATAACAACAATGGCAGTTAACACTGCTCCAATTCTACCCATATCACTGCTTTGTACAGAGATTCCATTCGCTGACTCTACAGCGGTCATCAGTCATAGGAGTACACACACAGTACTCTTAAGGTTGTTCTCATACTATTCCATTTTGTATGTGATAATACTCTGACTTCAGTGATGTAATGATGGCAGCCAACAGCCGTTCCATTCTAGCTACTCACTTGGCACTTACACGCAACAACTTCTCTTCAGACTCCGGTGGGTCACTAGGGACATCCAACATCGCTGTCACCTTCAGCCCAGCCACCAAACCCCAACACACCGAGTCCAACTCCGACTCCAACACTGACTGACCGACTGTTTGTGGCTAGCTTCCTTTTTATAGCTCAGGTGATGAGTACTGGAATATTCACGATGGTGGCTAGGTACAGAACCTTCTCATTGCACCTTACAGAAATGCATGGGGAAACCAGATGAAGAGAACAATACTTGCAAAGACCGACTGGGAGCTTCCTGGTCATTTGATTCACTAGTCCCTTCCAAGAAGTACTAGAATGGGCTACCACAAGGGTGGCACGTAACAATATTATAACAGTATTTTGAGGTAGTCTGTGTGTACTTATTTTGTAGGAATTCATATGTATGGTATAATAATAATGCCTTTGCTGATGGGACCTAGTGTTTACAGTGCATTATGTCTTCTGGTATAGGCTAGAGCAATTTTGTTACTTTCAATGACCTGTCTCAGTCTTATCCTTGGCTTTGACAATATGAAAGTGACTGAGGTATTAGCGATGCTAGTAATGCCATTCCTTATGCAGCCAGTCCCTGCTATGAATGGTGTGAAAATGTTGGTCATAGGGTCAGATGATGCATGCATTTCTGTGGGCTCGGCAGACTGATATGCAATAGCAACTTCTGGCTCTGTGAGGAAAGCAACAGGAAACTACCTCGCTCCTCATTTTCATAGTACGCCTCTTCAGTGATGCCTAGCCCATCTATGACAGCGGATGGCAAAGCTGTTGAGGATCCAGCCAGCCTTAGGGCTGAGGACTGAACATACATACAATAATAATAATCATTGTATGGTCTCAGTTCTTGTGTGCATTTTGATTTGATGCCATCTAGGCTGTCAGTATGTCAATTTCAACATTCTAACTTACTCTACAAGATGGCAGAGAAAACCAGATCTCTCTTGGGCAATCTTTGGCTGAGATTTTTAATTAATTTTGTCAGGTAAACATCAAATATGTCTCCAAAGGTCTTTTACATGCTGACATTTTACAACATGGAGTGTTGAATGGACTTTTCCACCATTCACATTTCCAACTACCTCTGCCGGGTTTGAACCTGCGATCTTAGATGCAGAGGCCATCACTCTATCACTGATCCAGAGAGGGTATTACATGTGTAGTGTAGTTCAACATTTCATTAGTATAAAATGATCTCTACTTCCTCAGTTTTTACACTGTATCCATAACTCTACCAACTCAGGGTGTTTTCTTGAAGAACCCATAATTATATGAACCAAGACTGAACTCACAGTAATTCTCTAATTTAATGTAAACTTGATCTCTTCTATCTAGTAAATGGTCTCCCAGAATTCCAAGCTCTTGTTAGTGTCATGGGAGATTGTCAACGGCATGAAGTAGGGGACTACCTGTAGGGACGCAGTTTGGGGTGGGAGACTTATATGTCCCAGGAACTGGTATAGTAGTGAAGGTTGTACAGGAATCCTGAATGAGTGACAACTAATGAGGCTCTGGTGGCATCATCAGCAGAGAAGATCTTCAGATTGGCACTAGTGACAATCCAATGTCAAAAACAACTAAGAGTTTTTAAACTTCTGCCTTGCAGTTAGGAAGGGTACTCTAAAGGTTAAGGGAGAGAACCCTTATGCAGAACTCTCATAGGCTCGAACACTAAACATAGGGAATCATCCCATCAGGATAGGGGACATGTGCTGATATTCATGAACCTGAAATCACTTCTCATGGAAACTTAAGGCAAAGGAAAGAAATCAGAAGGATACAGTGGCAAAGATCTTTACCACTAGATAGGTTACGCACATTGGCTTTTGGAATGTGCAAATGATGTAGTAAATAGGAGGATTAGCAGAGCTAATGGAAGAGATGAAACAATACCAACTACATATCCTTGGACTGAGTGAGACAAGATTAATGTGTTTTAGAGAGACAAGAACAATGGATGGGATACACTATCCTGCATCCTCGGAGAGGAGATGACAACTTTAGCAAGATATAGCAATACTGTTTCACCATAAAACAAAGAAGTGTCTGATGGAATGGCACCCTTCTCAGGCGAGGATTAATGTGGCCCTGCTTCTCATGAAAGGTGAGACCAGCGAGCATTGCATAGTGCTGTGCATCAACCAAAATGATGAAAAGGACAAGGATCAGCTTTACAGTAAATTGCAAGAGACAGTGCGGAAGTGACAGAAGAGAGATATGCTGAGGGGGTTGCCTCAATGTCCAAGTTGGGAATGAGAACCAGCTCTGGGGATGTAGAATGACTATTGGGCCTATGTAGCACATTCAGTCTAATACTTGGTGGCTCCATCTTTCACCACTTGCATTATCTCAAAGTACCATACATCTCACCTGACAACAAAATAGACAGTCAATTGAAATGTTTTGCTATTAGTAGAACTTGGTCAAAGATCTTTCTTAGATTTAAGAACAAAAGACGAGCTGACGCAGGCAGTGACCATCACCTCATGATAGCATCAGTTTGTTTGAAAATCATGGCAGTCTGACAACTATGTGGGTGGAGGACGACCTGGTTTAACATAATTAAACTGAGGGTTACAACTACTTCCAATGAGTTTTCGATCCAACTGAAAATGTGCTTTGAATTGCTGAGTAGAGAGACTGGCGAGGAAGACACTGAGTGCCTGTGAGAGAGGGTGAAAGCGTCCTTCATCAAAACCAATGAAGAAGTCCTTGAAGTAGTCGAGTAAGGAATCAACACCAAACCACCTATGGAGGAAAAAAATCGCCCAAGCAATAAAAATAATTGAAGATACCTGGGATGCATTCCACCAACAAAGAAAAATAAATGGCTAAATATAGCCCAAACAAGAGAAACAAAAAAGAAAACTCAAGAGGAGCTACACTCCCTAAATAGAATAGCAAAAAAAAAAAAAAAAAAAAAGTTTTTGTAAGGATAAGGGAACCTTTGTTAACAACTTGGCAGCAGAAGTAGAGTTAGCAGCTAGCAGAGGGGATAGCAAAACCTAAAACATTGCTAAAAGTCTCTTGCTACTGAATAAAATCTTCATGTACTGTAAGCCAGTCAAAGACAAAGGAGGAAATCATAAGAGATCAAGTGCAGAGATGGAAGTAACACTTTCAGACAGTCTTAAACTTTGTTACTGATAGTGAAGCTGAGATAGATCTGGAAAGAGAAGAGCTCCCACAGCATCAGAGAATCAAAACCAAACCACCTATGAAGGTAAAAATTGCTCAAGCAATATAAACAATAAATAGAAGAATGGGTAAGAACTAGGATTGAATAATATTGTTCAAGAACTATTCAAACCAGGCATTTATAGGTCGCCAAATATCCTACACCCACTTACATATATATTTAAGTAAAATTTACGACTCCACCTATTCAATACAATATACTTTTGCAATGAAGTTTTTTTACATTACAGTTTAAAACTTATTTGATACCAGTTCGACCCTGTTCGGGGTCATCATCAGCCATAAACATTCAATTATACAATTCAGTCGAAAGGTCCTAAGACAATGCATTTTTAACATGGCATTTTAGTTAAAATGAATGAATATGACATAGTCAAGCTTAAGAGTTAGATGATAATGAGGCACAGAGATGATAAAAGCACATGTATTTTAGTATTATGGCAAGTTGAATGCCGTTACAAATATGATAAAAGTTTGTAAAATAAATGCTTCAGAACCTGCTGTTGGAGAAGTGTTAATGTAGTTCTAGGTACTAATTGCTCTAAAAAGTTACGTAAATTCTGGTGGTTGTATGACCTTGTTTAACGCTGTTAAGTTATACACATGACGTAAACAAGCACAAATACTTCAGAGTATGGCATTTATATGCTGCTGAAGTAAAAACCAATAGGTTTTAGGTACTAATTGTTTTTAAATGTGTGTCTTTTACATAAGTTCTAATAGTTGTATTTTATGAACTTTTATCATATTTGTAACGGCATTCAGTTTGCCATAATACTAAAATACATGTGCTATTATCATCTCTGTGCCTCATTATCATCTAACTCTAAGCTTGACAATGTCATGTTCATTTATTTTAACAAAAATGTCATGTTAAAAAATCTATTGTTTTAGGACCTTTCGACTGAATTGTATAATTGAATGTTTATGGCTGATGATGACCCCGAATAGGGTCAAAACTGGTACCAAATAAGTTTTAAACTGTAATGTAAAAAACTGCATTGCAAAAGTATATTGTATTGAATAGGTGGAGTCATAAATTTTACTTAAATAAATATATATGTAATCTCAGTTCAATACGGACCAACCAAAATGAAGTTTCGAACCCTTAATTACATCCACTTATGACAACCATTTGGGAAAACTATAGAAGTTGAGGGAATGGAACCAAGGATTAGTCATTAAGATCTCAAAGAAAGCAATGTGATGGTTTACGACAACTGGCGAGATATTATTCGGCTGGTGGTTGCAACCAAAATTCTATCACATATTATCCTAACTACGATCAGAGCGAGGATGAATGTGAAATTAAGATGTGAACAGGATTGCAGAAAGTCTCATTGTGCAGAGACCAGAGGAACACCCTAAGATCAATCGTCAAGCAGTCTAATAACATCAAACATTCTACATACTGAAAATAGACTTCATAATATCACTCCATCAGTCAATACTGATCTGCATTTAGGGCAGTCGCCCAGGTGGCAGATTCCCTATCTGTTGTTTTCCTAGCCTTTTCTTAAATGATTTCAAAGAAATTGGAAATTTATTGAACGTCTCCCTTGGTAAGTTATTCCAATCCCTAACTCCCCTTCCTATAAATGAGTATTTGCCCCAGTTTGTCCTCTTGAATTCCAACTTTATCTTCATATTGTGATCTTTCCTACTTTTATAAATGCCACTCAAACTTATTCGTCTACTAATGTCATTCCACGCCATCTCTCCGCTGACAGCTCGGAACATACCACTTAATTTGATTGAAATAATAACTTAATGTTATTATTTCAATCAAATATCATCAATACGGACCAAAAATGATCTTTATTACGTGTAACATACCACTTAGTCGAGCAGCCCTCCTTCTTTCTCTCAGTTCTACCCAGCCCAAACTTTGCAACATAACGCTACTCTTTTGTTGGAAATCACCCAGAACAAATCGAGCTGCTTTTCTTTGGATTTTTTCCAGTTCTTGAATCAGGTAATCCTAGTGAGGGTCCCATACACTGGAACCATACTCTAGTTGGGGTCTTACCAGAGACTTATATGCCCTCACCTTTACATCCTTACTACAACCCCTCAACACCCTCATAACCATGTGCAGAGATCTGTACCCTTTATTTACAATCCCATTTATGTGATTACCGCAATGAAGATCTTTCCTTATATTAACACCTAGATACTTACAATGATCCCCAAAAGGAACTTTCACCCCATCAACGCAGTAATTAAAACTGAGAGGACTTTTCCTATTTGTGAAACTCACAACCTGACTTTTAACCCCGTTTATCAACATACCATTGCCTGCTGTCCATCTCACAACATTTTCGAGGTCACGTTGCAGTTGCTCACAATCTTGTAACTTATTTATTACTCTATACAGAATAACATCATCCGCAAAAAGCCTTACCTCTGATTCCACTCCTTTACTCATATCATTTATATATATAAGAAAACATAAAGGTCCAATAATACTGACTTGAGGAATTCCCCTCTTAATTATTACAGGGTCAGATAAAGCTTCACCTACTCTAATTCTCTGAAATCTATTTTCTTGAAATATAGCAACCCATTCAGTCACTCTTTTGTCTAGTCCAATTGCACTCATTTTTACCAGTAGTCGCCCATGATCCACCCTATCAAATGCTTTAGACAGGTCAATCGCGATACAGTCCATTTGACCTCCTGAATCCAAGATATCTGCTATATCTTGCTGGAATCCTACAAGTTGAGCTTCAGTGGAATAACCTTTCCTAAAACCGAAATGCCTCCTATCGAACCAGTTATTAATTTCACAAACATGTCTAATATAATCAGAAAGAATGCCTTCCCAAAACTTACATACCGGTACAATGCATGTCAAACTTACTGGCCTGTAATTTTCAGCTTTATGTCCATCACCTTTTCCTTTATACACAGGGGCTACTATAGCAACTCTCCATTCATCTGGTATAGCCTTTCTGTAAAAACAGGTGCCATGTTTTTCATCCTTGTTAGATTCCTTCTGTCAGAATGGGACATGGGACACTTCTGAAGGCAGCAGCATCATCTTCTCCAAGCACTATGCTTGATATGAAGTCACCTACACTGCCTATATCCACCACCTTGGGCTTCTTTTCTTCTATGTTTTGTTGTTGTTGATATGTATACAAGTCTTTGTTGTATTTGTCATGGTGCTTCTGACACAACAAATATATAAATAAATAAAAGCCTTCAATAGCATAACTCATAGCAGAATGTGGAGTGAACTCGGAAGTCTTTGTCATTCCAAAGAAGATTGTTAACCTCATCAAGAGCATCTAGAACACATATCAGAGTCCTGCAGCCAGGCTCACAGTGCAGCACTTCAAACCCACGGGCTCCGGCAGCCCAGCCCGTGCAGTGCCGTTCTCTTCTGACGCGGCAGCGTACAGGCCCACAGCACTGGTCTCATATAGCCCACCGCAGTCCACCGCACTGGGCGGGCACAGTAGACTAACCTTGAGTACTTCTCCACAATAACATATGTGCCGTGCACGACAAAATGTTCACGTCACACTACTATTCGGATCATTCACTCTATGAATTCCTGTACGCTAATAACTAGACCTGAGATTTTAGGCTCTAAAGAAATTAGTTTCAGGTGCCTAAAATAGGCTTTTAAAACAAGCAAATAGGCTTTTAAAAGAGAAAATAGGCACTTAAAATATGTTTTTAAAATGTGTGGATAGGCAGGAAATAGACTTTAAAATATTACAATATACACTTAAACTGTAACGTGATACTTTTTTACTTTAACAAGTGGGGTATCCCAATTCTTAACCGTAATCACTGCAAAATTAAGACAGAATAAAAAATACATTTATCAAGAGCAATATAAAAAAGTCATGTGTCGAAATGTTATGGATTATATGATATATCATTATCAGTACTGATCTAAAACCTTAATACTAAAATTACTGTACACAGTTACAGCACTGTAGGCATCCAATAACGGTGTAAACGCGAATGGAGTATGTGTTTATTATTTGTAAGGAACATTCCTACAGTACTTTCATTCGTAGTTTGCTTTACAGTACATAACAATAATCTTCTCCAAATTTGTCACAGTCAGGTTGTGTCTTGTCTGTTAAAATGATTTTGAAAGCAGAAAAAGAGCGCTCCACACTCACAGATGTTAGAGGGGCATATTCAAATTTACCTACATTTTTCAATTCAATTTCACTTGGTAAGTCTACCTTTTCCCCATCCATTACCTGGTGTACCCTTTTCAGCACTGAATAACCTGGGTTCTTCTGCAGTACAATAGACTACTTGTCTCTTATTTTATCCCCTACCTTGCCCCTGGCACTTTGTATGTTATTCTCAGCTTCCTCAATTACAGAAAATTGCTGTTTGAGACTGTTTCCTTTTCCCTCCATTTTTGTAATGGTGACTGGAAGAAATGAAAAATTTGCCTGAATATACGCAATGTCTCTCTGAACACTGGAACAATCATTTAACAGCTCTTTGACAGACGACACACATGCAGAGTTGTCCGTTAAAGGCAAATTGTCTATCACAGTCATGATTTCCTCAAGATGTTCTGCATAATACAGGGCAACTTCCATCCAGGAACCCCAACGGGTGATGATTGGCTGTGGTGAAAGGGGAATAGAGGGGAGTTTCTCTCTAAAGATGGCTATTCTTGATGGAGCCTTACAGAACACTTTCTTCATTGTTGAAATGAGAGTATTTACTGCAGGAAACTCGGCCCTAACTGTTTCTGCGAGTCTATGCAAGGCATGGGCCATGCAAGTAACATGAATTAAAGAAGGATAGAAAGTTTTGAGGAGAGGTGCAGTGGCAATCATATAGGAAGCAGCATCGGAGACAAGGAGGAGGACTTTAGAATCATCAACACTCCCAGGATACAACAACTGCAACCCCTTGTTGATGAAATATGCAATGCTTTGACTATTGATTTCCTCAAGCTGTTTAGAGCAAAGAAGGTGAATGGTAGATGCCTGATTGGGTTCCAGTTTTCCTACTATAAATTTAGCAATGTACCTACCCACAGAGTCGGTGGTTTCGTCCACACACAACCATATGCAAGACTCCCCAATATCCTCCCTGATTGACAAAATGACCTCATTGTAACAAATATCTAAGTGGTTTTTCTTTAATGTAGATGCTGATGGGATGTGTTGCTTGGTGTATTTCTGTAAAAAATCTCTGAAAACCAGATTATGCAGAGCATTCCAGGGGATATTTTTCTGCAACTAGGGCTCTACACATATCAGCATAGAAACCATTATGGGTTGAAGGAGATATAGTTTGTGTGTGAAGAGTCTGTCTAATGTTACTTTTCATGGCTGCTTTTGCTTTGTGACTGGCAGTATCTGCATGCTGCTGAAGGTGGCATTTTTCTCATGTGAAATCTAAAACACAATAAAGTGATGTCAATTAGAGACTAAGATGAGGAATAGAAAAGGCGAGCTATTGAATAAAATGTGTAATTTTGAACTATTTAAATTAAGCCATTATTACTCTAAAAGTTAATTAAGAACAAGAACACTACAGTCCCCGAAGGGCCTTGGTTTTCAATAACAGTTGCTGTCCAGCTCATGGCCTGCAAATATTAGGTGGCATGTGGTCAGCACAATACATCCCTTAGCCATATTGCCTTGCCTCCTTGACCCCTGCCCATTGTAGCTTTTCAATTGTCCTCACGATGCTGGGTCAACATCGTTCCAGACCTCATAGATTTCTAAATTACTGCCGGTACTGGAAATCGAACCCAGGTCGCCTGGACTAGGTCTCTACAATTAATTAGAGGAGCCAATATCAAAACGTTAGTTTTAGATTAATATAAAATTTAAGATATATGCACATACCTATTTATTGCAGTACTGGCCGAAAATAATCTTGCCATCAAAAGTCATCCCTGGAAATTGTACAAGCCATTGTCATATAAACGCACTCTTAGATGATTTCGTTTTAGGCATGATGAACTATATTCACTTAAACGGATGTTCTTTCACTGGCGACTTGACACAGTACGTCCTTTACTACCTGCTGTTGTTCTTCTGAGCTAATCCTCTACCTCCACCCTTCACTCAGCATTCCTTTGGTGACAGTTGTCTGGGAAGAGCACATTTCTGTGAAAAACCCACCCTCCGCTGTTCTGCTCATTGCAGGGATGTCCATTGTGTGATTGTAAAAATTACAGAAGTTGAATTTTATTTTAAATGTAGAAAATAGGCATTTTAGGCACTAAAATAGTAAAATAGGCTCTAAAGGTCCAAATAGGCATTTTAGGGCACTATAAAACTCTATTGATGTAAGGGATTTATCATGAAACGTCATTTTAAAAAAATCATGTTATTTCGTAAGGAACGAAATAGGCATTTGCCTTAAAATCCCAGGTCTACTAATAACATATTTTAAAGTAGAGTAATCACATTTTGAAATTAAACAGTAGAGATTTCTCCTGCAGTGTAATAATAATAATCATAATAATAATAATAGAAAACAAATCGAAACTTTATTATAAACTAATATTCGTTTGCAATTGACATCAAGTTAACTGAAAATGAATCTAAATAACACGAAGTATATTCATAGGACTTAATTCACATTTACCTCAAATGTTAGACCATGCACTAAAAATACTGTTATCCAAGGAAAACCTAAAGAAGGAATTGAACACAATTCGTGCCATCGCTAAATACAACGGTTATAACACCTCATTCATAGAACGCATTATCAACAAATGTAAACATAGACTAAAGACAACATTAACCAAAGAAAGACCTAACCCTGCCCTATTCGCCACCTGTACCTTTAACGAAAACATACACAGTGTAACTAACGTCTTCAAGAAACATAATATTAAAATTTCATACAGAACCAGCAATAGAAACATAGATATAGTTCACAATTCCAAGTCAATAAACAGATCCGACATTCACGCAAAGTCAGGTGTTTACCGTTTTCAATGCAATAACTGTTTTTCCTCATACATCGAACAGACCAGTCAAAGCTTCAAAGTTAGATACTTAGAACACGTCAACGCCATCAGATATAATAGATTTTCTGCAATAGGCCAACACATACATGACTTAAAGCATAATTTTACTACCATAGAACAAGACCTAGAAATTCTCAAAAACATAAACAAAGGCCCTTTACTCAACGTTACGGAGAACTGTTTCATTCACCTAGACCAGGGCCTCTCAAACGCCCAAAATCTCACGCGTGCAGAGCGAGGCGCAAGAGCTCCGTGCATACGCATCGGTGCCGCTCGGTATGGCTCGGATCAACGCTTCGTCTCTGGGCTACTCGGCTATGCTCGGCTCTACTCGGCTATACTCGGCTCAACTCAGCCAGGATTTGGAGCGCTACGGCGCAAGTGGGGGAGAGGGAGTCAGGCGTGGGGAAAGAGAGAGACAGCGCTATTGCTCCAAATCGAGGAGTGGGGGTCTGCACTCTGGTCAACCAAGCCAAGTCGTCTTTTGCACCGTGCACAGTGCATGCACCACGCGCATGCACCCCGAGAGGCCCCGACCTAGACCAATTTTTTAATCCTAATCTAAACCTTAACGAAATTTCAGAAAAATACAATATCCTTTTCGACTTCCTAATCGAAGTCTTTAGAGGTATCAAAATCACTGGAGGAAAATCGATTTTTCACGCTCTCCACAGCACTCTTCTACGTCCCACACCACTACCACTCCGCCCTACTGATCCGCCTTGAACTCCGCCTCCCTACCCTTTCCTCTCCCCTTCCCCCTCTCCCCCTCCCCTTTCCACCCCTCTCACTCTACCTTTGCATTCATTCAACTTAGTCACACCCATCTCACTTGTCCACAACTCTTCTCACACTACACACACAGCACGCTGAACAAGGTGAGCTCATATTCTATCATCCTTGGCCGTGATCCCATTTTAGATTTCCATTTCACTAACTTAGTTTTTCTTTCCTTTCTTTTAAGATTCACCACCCTTGTTGAGCTGAGACAACTTTAAAGATCAACCTTATTCAATCGTTTGACATCAGGTGTCCCGGCCTTAGACAAAAACCTTTTGATGGTCTTGCCAACCTCACATAACATCGGACCCGGACTTATGTGTCTCCATTGAACAACAACAGAAGAGTGGACAATTTTACTACATCGTTTTATTATCACATTCAGACTTTTATGTTCAATCATCAGACCAATTTTATTGCACAATACTCACCTATCTCATTAGACTATAACGCTTTTATGTGTCATATTGTATCATCATATTTTACTCATTTTTCTTCTAGCCTTTAAGGAGAAAAGCAATCTATCATTTGTAGTTTGCCATGCAAGAATTATTTATACAACTTTTATGATATGTACTTTGCCCACTTGTGATTTTTTAGCTGATGATGACGCAATAAGTGTCGAAACCGGTACTAATAATATAATAAATAATATGTTGTGAACACCTTGTACAGCACATTTTGTATTGAAAAGGTTGAACCTTCCTTAATTCTAATTGTGTGTTTACCTCAAAATAAAATACAAACAGAAATGACGTGCAATATGCCAACAACAAAAACAAACCTGAACATAGCTTTTACTTAGTGTGCGTAGTTTATTGGTCACTGTTAATGTGGTGGAATGGAATTACTGTGAATGAAAAGAAGAGAATCAGCATTGTCTGGTTTTAGAAGAAACCGTCGTGCATTGAGAATGAAGCCCGCTGAACTGAAATTTCTCTCTGAAGCTGAACTTGATGCTTGCATAAATATTACTTTCTTAGCGATCTGATGAAATTTTGGATAGTTTTATCAATTTGTTCTCCAATAGGACACTATATCTTCTTCCATTCCACAGTTTGTAAAAAATACTTTTCCAGCTCATCTATTGGAATAGGAGCATCATGAACGTCAGTCTACGAAGAAAACTTCATTACTTTGGCAGGTTGTGGCATAGTCTTGGAGTGTGATGACACGGAAACATTAGAATGCTCATCATTCAAGCACACCTCGTTCATCATAAGTTTTTATCTAATCACAAAAAGACAAAAATCAGTCCGACTCCTGTAATCTATACTCATATAATAAAGAGAGAGCGCGAATTTTGCTAGTTTGTGTATATCTGGAGGGTAATCTCAGAAACTACTGGACCGATTCTAAAAATCCTTTTACTAATGTAAATATACATTATCCCTGAGGGACACGAGTTGTATTTTAGTTTCAAAAGAATTCGAGGTGGGGGCGATGGGGGAGATATAAAAATAATAGGCTAATATAGGCAAAATATTGAATTTATCATGCAAGGACAAGACTAAGCTCATTTTAAGCCCCTTGACCCAAAGAACAAATCTCTGTAAGCCCCACAGGCCAAAACAATGTTTTAAGGCCCTAAAACCGACCGTTATGGAAATATTGGTCCACACTACCCCTGCTCTCAGAATCGGATGAGGAAATGAACTGCCCTAACCATGGCAACGCCAGCTCCAGGATTCTACAGCAGCGAGATTATGCGTGTACGTTTGGGCATAGCTGCCAACCAAAATTTGTACACAATCCCCGAGCATATCTACAATATATCTCAAGTTCTTAACATGTTGCAGACGTGAATTGGTATTTATAATCTCTTTTAAAAATAAAGACACATGTATTATTTTGTTTTCGGAAAAGACATTTAGGGAGGCGGGGGTAAAAAGACTGAAATGTGGGTTGGCGTGAATTTTTAAGATGAGCATATCTACAGTATATCTCAAACACTTAACATGTTACAGATGTGATAATTGATATTTTTAATATTTCAAAAATAAAAAACAGTTATTATTTTGTTTTTTGAAGAACCACTTATCGTGGGGGGGAGGGGGGTAGAAGGGACTGAAAAGGGGGTTGAATTAATTTTATTAGGGTACTGTTATCTCAAAAACTGAAGATTTTAACAGGCAAAAAAATTGGTATTTAGAGTCTCCTTTAAAAAGTACATATTCTTTTGGTTTTGGATAATCCACTTAAGAGGGGGATGAAAGGACTGAAATATTCGTTGAATTATTTGTATGAGGATACTTATATCTAAAAAACCTAAAGATGTTGCAGATGTGAAAATGGGTATTTGAAATCACCTTTAATAATAATAAAAACACTCAGTTTGGGGAGGTAAAATAAACTTTGGAGGGGGGAGGGGGTTGAAATAGGTGTTGAATTCTTTTCATGAGGATACAAATATCTCAAGAACTGAAGATGTTACAGTCGTGATAATTGGTATTTGGCAGCTCCTTTATCAGTAAACACGTATTTTTTGTTTTCGGAAAACCACTTGAGGGACTGAAAAGAATTGAAAAAGCAGGTGAATTTTTAAAATGAGTACCGGCATATCTACAGTGTATGTCAAAAATTTTACATGTTACAGACATGGAACTTGGTACTTGGAATGTCCTTTAAAAATAAAGAAACATGTCTCTCTTTTTTGTTTTCGGAAAATCCACGTAGGTGGGGGTGGAGGAAGGGCTGATAAAGGGGTTGAAATTTTTTTATGCGGATACTTATATCTCAAAACCTGAAGATGTTACAGATGTGGAAATGTGTATTTGTAATCTTCTTTAAACATAGAGAGTTGTTTTTTTTTACTTGAGAGAAGACGTTCTCACGTGTACAGTTCTATCTCATATGGTCATCTCAGCCCCAAAAGGCAATACCACAAACTTGGTTTACAAAGAGTTTCTGGGATAAATGAAACTCAATTTTTCAGTGAGATTTTATACTTCAGGGGTTTCAGATAATGTCTTAGTACAGTACCGAGGAACGATTACTTTTATCAAATTACGAAATCCACGCGAGAAGGTGCGGGTAACTGCTAGTGTGTACATAAAGTTCACCGCAGATCGTACAGCACACAAAATTAACGTCTTTCCCATCACCGTCAACTGCAGGCTTGAATACCAACCAAATACGACTTTTAAGTTTAGAATCCGGTTCAGAAGTCTTGTTTTGTGCGGTTTTTAGTTCGTTTGTTGCATTTTTTTTTTTTTTACTTCACGATTTTTGCCACGGTTTATTTTCTTTTGGAACTACAGTCCGCATTCGTTTCTGATAACAGGATAGACGGAGAAGTCAAACTGAAAACCACAGCAAATTTGATCGGCTCCACTCGACCGTAATGCAACGCACTCTGCTGCTACACAGTACACTGTACACATTGAAGCAGTCAGCCCATAGAACTACCACAGCACTGTCATTGGCTCACCGCGTACGAATGACAGAGCGCTGCCCAGACCGGCCCGTGCGATGACGTCACGGGCTTCGTATGTTCGAGCCTTCAAAGCCCATTGCAGTCTACTGCCGAAGCAGCTCATGGGCTGGGCCTCTCTGCAGGACTCTGACACATACACATGTAAGGTGGAACAAGAGGCGGCAACTGGATTGAAATATGGTTGGCTTTTATCACTAATCCCGTTTCTTATTGTACTAGACCTGGTGATGACACAAGCAATGAACCACCAGCGAGGGGTACAGTGGGGTCTCAACAAACAATTGGAAGACCTGGATTTTGTGGATGACCTTTGTCCACTTGTACACCATTTCAAGGACATGGAGATGAAGCTGAAAAACCTGGAAGCCAAGACTGCAAAGGTTGGGCTAAAATTTAATACTCAGAAGACAAAAGAGATACTGTACAGATCAAGAATTTGAACACTACAAAGGTTAGACTTAGGGAGCAAATCATCGAGAAAGTAGACAAATTCTACTACCTCAGATTAAGGGACTACAGAGAACATTAATAGCTGCACCAATGAAGCTAAGAGTGTCTTTGCAACTTTACGCCCAATCTGAAAATGAAATTCAAGCTACATATATTCAAGAGTAATATGAAGTCTGTCCAACTCTATGGTATGAGACCTGAAAAGCAACAAAACACCTGCCCCACAAACTACAGGCATTCACTAACTGATGCTTAAGGAACATTCTGGGAATTTGGTGGTCAAAAACCATCTCCATTGTTATGCTGTGGGAAAGACCTAATCAGGAGCCTATGGAACAAAAAATAAGAATTACAAAGTTGTGATGAATGGGACATATACATTGCATTGACCAGCCAGCCATATAGCAAAGGAAGCACTTGATTGGAACTCACAAGGAAAGAGGAGGAAAGACAAGCCCAGGATGACATGACAATAGATGTAGAGATATATCAACAGAGAAAAAATCTGGCTCCTTGGCTGAATGGCTTGCATAGTTGTTTTTGGTTCAGAGGGCCCCGGGTTCAATTCCTGGCCAGTTCAGAGATTTTAACCGTAAATGGTTAATTCTCCTGTCTACGGGAATAGGTGTTAATACTATCCTCAGCATCACTGAAACTCACACACAACACTATCCTCCACTGTAGTAACATGCAGTTCCGATACATGGCAGATGCCACCCACCCTCGTCGGAGGGTCTGTTTTACAAGGCCTGCACCAGGCTACTATAGCCACATGAAATTATAATATCAGAGAAAAATCTGGGGGGAAATCAAAGTCCCAGCTAGGAACAGAACAAGGTGGTGCTCCTCTGTTGTGCCCTATGCTCCCTGTAAGGAATTACAGGAAATAAGTCTAGCGAATGTGTTAATGCATTGCTTAATTGTTTCATTTTTAAAATTCTCAATATCACTTACTATCTAAAAATTTATTCTTGTGCTGACTCCTTCTACCTTACTTTAACATAATCTAAAATTCTACCTATTATGTAGAGAGTAATATTAGAACTTGCAGGAATTTACAATATTATTTTCTGATAAAATAATGTTTATCACTCCTGGTTATATTTTTTTATTGTCTCAGTAGATGTGTTTTTCCACATTTGTTTGATATTAATATTAGTTATTATGAAAGGATCTTGTGTTGGTTTTCTGTTGGTGTGAATGATCAGTGATTGTTGTATTGTTCTATTCTTCCAGCTGGTGTGTTTCTTGGTTCATTGACTGGTATATCAGTCCTGGTTGGTTTTGGTTCAGCATTAGCCTATGCCAAGAAGAAAGACCCGTTGTTTTTCAATAGAGGTATGGTAGGATCTCGAGAAATGACGGAGACTGGAGCTTCACTGGCCATGCGAGCATTAGGATGGGGCACGCTCTATGCCTTTGGAGGATGTGGACTGCTGTTTTATGGACTGTGGAAGCTCAGTGGAGCCCAAGACGTAAGCAACCATTACAAATAATTTTTGAGTTGTTAGTTACATGTAAGAGTACTGATACTAAAATACTCATGACTGTAACACACTTGGCAAAATGCACCATTTAGAGACACGAAGTTCAAATAAAAATATAGACTGACTTCTGATTGCATATTTCCTGAAATTATGTTTGCAGTCTTAAAACAGGGCTCAAGTAGTATAATTTACACTGGTGTCAGTGCTAGAATAATGCAAACTTTCATACATAGACTTTCATAGACATAAACTTTCATAGACTCTAACCCCTAAAACAGGAGTCTTCAAATGGCAGGTTCTAGTCTGGATCTGAACCTGCAAAGTTTATACAATGTCAAGAATAAGAAATGAAGCGAAAATTTTACAATTAAAAACAAAAAATATTTAAGAGAGAGTAATGTACAACTTATACATCCCCTAGCTTAAAACAAATGACAGCGAGTCTGCAGCCACTTCCCTGCCTCAGTAGTAAGCTGTTGCTTGCTTTGCTCACAAACTCAAAAATAATGCATTGTTTATGCATCAGTGTAAGTTAATTTATAACTGTTTCTTCAATCTGCCAAATCTAATTTTTGAATGAATACAGTAAATGTATAAACTACTTGAAAGAGAAAACATATAGTAAAAAAAAAAAAAATTTCAGGTATAATTCTGTTACCATATGCGACTGTTTGGCTGAGGGTCTGGCAACCAGTACTAAACCAGGCAAACTAATGGAGAACCAATGGCTGCAGGTGGAAGAGTTTACCCTTAGCAGGATTTAATGAAACCTATGTGTAGGAAATGACACACAAATTTATCATAATTCTGCTGCCTTGCAGATTGGATTGAGGACCATCAAAACCTCACATTGTGTTGGGCCCAGCAAGCCAGCAAGGGAGGAAATTGTCAAATCGCTTTCAAGAGTAAAATGAGCCTCGGATGTAAACAAAAACAGTACATCATCATTAAAGAAAATTAGTGGAAACCTTTCAGTTAAGAAAATGCATGGTGTGTTTGTGGGAAAATATCCCAAGCCCTATGTCACATGAAGGCTACAAATAAAAATTCTCCAACAACTTTAACATCAGTTTTGGATATCTTTGCACTGATACATGCAGCATATGTGATACTTATACAGCTAAAGTTAAAATTAGACCAAAAAATTTGAGACAATGAACAAAAATTTTTTAGAGATTAAGAACATTGAGGCCGAATTACATCATTTAAGTACTAATAACAAATTCCTTCTAAAAAAAAAAATAAATAAATTATTTTATACATGTAAATGACTTGCAAGACTTACTTCACAGAAGGAATCTAAAATAAGAAGTAATAGCAATAGATTTTCAAAAGAATTTATCCATATCTAACATATCCATTACTGAAGCCTACTACCATAGAGAGATTTCTGTTTTCTATATGTACCTGGAGACAGTTACAGCAGATGAAGTGTGTTCTATGTTACATCATTTCATATTTTGTGAACTTGACAGAAAGATGAAACACCTGACAATCTTTTGTAATTCTGCCTGTGGACAGAACAAAAACTGGGCAGTTTTCCAGTTTCTCTACTTTGTAGATCACCATGACAAAAGTCTAAATGATGTGAAAATGATATTTCCAATTTATGGGCACTCATATCTAGAGTGTGATAGAAACATGGCACTAATTAATCAGAAGTTTCCAGCAGAAATGCCTGACGACTAGGCCGATCATTTCAGGGGTGCCCAAAATAAGCCCTCACTTTTCCATATTATTGAAAATTGTACTGAAAATGCCCGATCAAAACAAACCTGTTATCCTGGGATCATCCACGATTCATGGAATACAAAGACACTTACAGTGGCCACTGGGAGAGACCTGTTGTAAATGCTCCAAGAACAACTTTATACTTACCAGCAACATCAGTCAACAAGTTTGTCCTTCCAGAGAGATCATATGAAGGTAAGTGGAATGGTTATGTGATATTGGTCTCCTTTCACTAATGTGCATAAAATACTACATATTTTATCTTTTTATCTTTCTTTTGCAGGTCCGCATGCAATCGCCAAGGGAAAATTTGCTGATGTGAAAGTTCATACGTTGTTTTGTGGACAAGAAGGCAGATCCTTTATTGATAGTCTGCCTCTCCATGAATAAAAGGTTTAGGAAAGGTTATTCCATTGAAGCTCAACTTTTAGGATTCCAGCAAGATATAGCAGATATCTTGGATTCAGGAGGTCAAATGGACTGTATCGCTATTGACCTAACTGAGGCATTTGATAGTGGAGATCATGGGAGACTAATGGAAAAAATGGGTGCAATTGGATTAGACAAAAGGGTGACTGAAAGGGTGGCTATATTACTAGAAAATAGAACTCAGAGTATTATAGTAGGTGAAGCTTTATCTGATCCTGTAATCATTAAGAGGGGAATTCCTCAAGGCATTATTATTGAACCTTTATGTGTAAATGATATGAATAGAGTAGTAGAATCAGAGATGTCTTTTTGCAGATAGTGTAGTAAATAAGTTGCAAGATTGTGAGCAACTGCAAAGTGACCTCGATAATGTTGTGAAATGGTAATGGTCCTAGACATTCTAGACATTAGGCAATGGTATGATGATAAACGGTGTTAAAAGTCAGGTTGTGAGTTTCAAAAATAGGGAAGTGATGGTGGTGGTGATTATTGTTATAAGAGGAAGTACAACTAGGCAACCATCCTCTATATAACGCTAATCAGAGAGAAAAAAATGGAAGGGATCCAACATTTTGAAAAATGAAGGTATCGGCCAATACAAATAGAAAAGTCCTCTCATTTTTAATTACTGCGGTGATTGGGTGAAAGTTCCTTATGGGAATCACTGTAAGTAACTAGGTGTTAATATAAGGAAAGATCTTCATTGGGGTAATCACATAATTGGGATTTTAAATAAACAGTGCAGATCTCTGCACATGGTTATGAGGGTTATTAGGGGTTGTAGTAAGGATGTAAAGGAGAGGGCATATAAGTCTCTGGTAAGACCTCAACTAGAGTATGGTTCCAGTGTATGGGACCCTCACCAGCATTACTTGATTCAAGAACGGGAAAGAATCCAGAAAAGCAGATCGATTTGTTCTGGACGATTTCTGATAAAAGAGTAATGTTACAAAAATGTTACAAAGTTTGGCCTGGGAAGACTTGGGAGAAATGAGACGAGCTACTCGATTAAGTGGTATGTTATTACAAGTTATATATCTCATCATTGGGTCCGTATTGAGCAACTTATATTTTTCCAAAATAACACTTTTTGAGAGGCCACCTTTTCAATACAATATGGTTTTTATGTACATAAAAATCTTTGCATTATTAATGTTTTAACGGGACATGTTTTGCCCACATTTTGGGCATCATCAGCCGTTGTTCCTATACTCAATGATCAAAATATCCAGGATCCTGGGTATTTGTATCCTGATAAAATATTTAAAATTGTCATGCTAACTTGGATGTTATTTAATAAAATATGTTTCTATATAAATATATGATTTCTGGAAACAGCTGGCTATTTTTGATTGTTCTGACAGGTGGAATATGCTATGTGTAAAAACAATGATATTATGTACAATTATTCTGTTATACATTCGTTAAAAAACCAAATTGCTATGTTTCATATCTTATTGGATGATATTGGTTGGTTTAATTGTGCAGTTTTTTAAAGTCCAAACAGCTTATTTTTTCTGATTGATTGGATGTGTGAGCTTGAATGTCCAATTATCTTGCGCCCTTGGAATGTTGTCGAACTTGGGTGTCACTTTGTGTTTTAACTTCTGTGAGCATATTTGTGAAACATTATATGTTACTTGTGTTGCTAAAAAAAATTTTGTGGAGTTACATGCCATCTGTCACTATGGAGGTTTCTCAAATTCGTTAACAACAAAATGTTGTAATCTTGTAGCTTGTGGGATGTATTAAAAATATTAAAAGTAAAAGAAAGTACCTTTCAAAACTTTAACAAATCGCTTCACATAAAAGCTCCGCCTATAGAAAAACTCCTCCGAGAACAACCAATACATCGTCCACCCACCCTTCTCGTACCCATCCCCCTCCGCGTACCACACACAGATACAATATAAGGCGCACAGGGTCAGCTACAGCAAGTCAAACCGATAGTGTCACCAGAACAAGCCAGCTGCAAGAGAGGCGAGGGGGCGAGTAAGCCCAGCTCAATTCCCCGTTTGATACTTCAGTTTACACACACTCCACAACTAAAACATATATGTTTTCCTCGTTACAAACTCGCAATCATCGAATATCTACCTTCAAATTGAAGCTACAAGACTACAACATTTTGTTGTTAATGAATTTGAGAAGTCCCTATTCGAACCTCCACAGTGACAGGCGGCATGTTACTCCACAAAAAAATTTTTAGCAACACAAATAACATTCTAATAGACCATTTGTAATGTTTCACAAATATGCTCACAGAAGTTCAGTCACAAAGTGACACCCAAGTTCGACAACATTCCAAGCGAGCAGGAAAATTGGACATTCAAACTCTTGCATCCAATTAAGCAAATCAATAATACATTTTTTTTACATATAACATATTCCACCAGTCAGAACAATAAAAAAATAGCCTGTTGTTTACACAAATTATATATTTATATATTATATATAAACATATTTTATTAATAATAACATCCAAGTTAGCATGACAATTTTAAATATTTTATTAGGATACAAATACCCAGGATCCTGGATATTTTGATCATTGAGTATATGAATAATGGCTGATGATGCCCAAAATGTGGGCGAAACATGTCCCGTTAAAACATTAATAATGTAAATGTAAATAAAAACCATATTGTATTGAAAAGGTGGCACCTCAAAAATGTTATTTTGGAAAAAATATAAGTGGTATGTTCCGAGTTGTCAGTGGAGAGATGGTGTGGAATGACATTAGGAAATGAATAAGTTTGAGTTTTTTTTTTAAAGTAGGAAAGATGACAATATGAAGACAAAGTTGGAATTCAGGAGGACAAATTGGGGCAAATATTCATTTATAGGAAGGGGAGTTAGGGATTGAAATAATTTACCAAGGGAGATAGATGTTCAGTAAATGTCCAGTCCCTTTGCAGTCATTTAAGAAAAGGCTAGAAGAACAACACATATGGAATCTGCCACCTGGGCAACTGCTCTAAATGCAGGTCATGATTGATTGATTGATTGATTGATTGATTGATTGATTGATTGATTGATTGATTGATTGATTGATTGATTGAAGACATTAATAAAAACAGAAGAAAACACTAGTAAAAGCTTGGTGGTGTGATAGAGTGTATATAATAATAAGAAATCTAAGTTTTGCTATCACTGACATTTCCCATTATCTCATGCCAAATTGCTCTTAATATTATGTTATATAGTTTTTCTTTCAAAATCGGGTTCAACATTTTCAGTATTATGTAGGTATGATGCCAATACATTAGGCTAAACATCATATTTATAATTATATCTGTACATGAAGTATTGTAGACATTATTAAAAGTTTAAACTTTCAAATTGGATTATCTCAGAATGCTGAAAAATATGACATCACCCCTTTTCTCCATGTACCCTTCATATCTTCATTTAAGAGAAGTATGCCACTGTTTTCTTACCAAAAAAATGTCTTAACAATACGATTTTGTAACATTTGTATCACATATAGGTCTGTAACAGAAGCCGATCCCAATATACTTACACATGTATGAGTGACTCAACAAGTGAATGATCAGGAAGTATTCTATACTTGACCATTTTGAGCAAGCATAGCCTCAGTCCTGCACACAACTTAATCATTTGACGCTTCAATGAAATATCTTGATGTATTACTATACCTAGGTATGTATTTTATGTTGTTAATAATAATGTTGGTTTTACATAATTACTTTCATGGTTTTTGGAGGTATCAAGATGCCAGAATTTTGTCCTTTAGAAGTTCTTGTACCTTACATGCTGGTAAATCTACTGGTACAAGGTTGGTGTATTTAAACACTTCTAAATACCTCCAGATTGAGCTAGTATCAAACCAACTAATTTAGGCTCAAAAAGTCAGTGTTCTATTGTCTGAACCAATCAGTGTGGCTCACAGTATCTTTGATCATATCATCTGTAAATCCCAAAAGTTGCAAACTTGTTGATTAAGATGTGGAAGTGGTTTTAATATATATATATATATATATAAAATAAAGAGTTTTGTCTGTACATTGCTCGGAATTTTAAGAGAATGGTATTTCTGTATCGGACAAGTCCACAATAAGAAGAAAATACACTTTTTTAATTTTCCGTCATTTCTGTCTGTCTATCTGTTTGGTTCTCTGTGTGCATGTGCATCACGAGAAAATGGCTGAAGAGAATTTAATGAAAATCGGTATGTAAAGTTGGGGAATCAGCCACTACAATCTAGGCTATAAATCATTTTATTCACGCTCAGTGAAATGGTACTTTAGGGGAAGGCCTAAAATGTAATTCTTTGTATGTTATTTGTGGTCCTATCGATAAATACTATATAACTAAGTTATATAGAATTAAATTTCTGATCATTTATGTCTGATACATTTTTACCGTACCGGCCATGAGAACAGAGATATTCATGAATTTGTATTTTTGTTGCTAACATATTAACGCCGAGCCACAAGCAAATGGATAAACAGAATTTAATGAAAATCGGTATGTAGAGTTGGGGAATAAGAAACTACAGTCTAGGCTATAAATAATTTTATTCACTCATGATGAAATGGTAGTTTAGGGGAAGGTACCTAAAATTTAATTTTTAAATATCTATGTTATTGGTCCGAACATAACAAAAGTTATAGAGAATACAGTTTCCGATCATTTATGTTTTATTCAGTTTTACCGTACCAACTATGGTAAGAGTGGTATTTCAGAGTAGAAAGAGCACTAAATGTGAAGGTCTACAATTTCAAATGCTCATAAAATTGATCAACGATAGCATTACTTTGACCATTGTTTGTTGTGATCTTCTTTGTCTCTTATGCTGCCACTCATCTCCGATAGATGGGATTACTGCTGCGAATCGAATATAACAGCCCGACTGAATATTGGAGGGAAATAGCCGGGGAGTTAGATAACTTTCTTCTTTAGCATGCCATTCGTCTGATTCATACATTTTCTGATACTGCTGGTACGTAACACACTGGTTCATCATAGTATTCCAGCAATTCGATCCCTACTCTGAGGCACTGATGTGAATGAGCAGTCTGTTCACTTAACGGAATAATGGCAGAGGAGTGCTCACGGCTGTCTGCAACCTGGTCATTCCAGTTCTCGAATTTTGGACTGTTAGATCAGCAGTGTAGTACTGTTTGTTGAAAGTAAGAAAATGTGTGGTCTTCCATTTGATCAAGTATTTCATATGATAGCATTGATTTTAAGCACGACATTTCTACTGAAGTCATTGTAATGACCTGTGTTAATTTCAGTTGGGAAAACCACTAAGACAGTCTTTCTGAGGATGTAAAAAGGGAGGTGGAGAGTGAGTTTCTGCCATAATAATGAAAACTCCCCAACTTGATTGTGACTGATGGTAGGCAAGAGTGCCTACCATTACAATGAAAATTCCCTAACCCAGTCTTCACATGAGAAAAGTTGTTTGGTGACTTCCCTGTCATGTTTCTGAGGTAACAGTAAGAGCTATACAATTTAATACAATCTTACCCACAACGTGTACACCACCTAACCTAGAATTCTGCATACAATGTAGAATTCTGTTGCAAAAAACAAGTACATCAACTAGTTTTGATTGAAATGGACCACAGATCTTTTCCCTCTTATAACTCATCCATAATGGAAGAAGTGAGCACTAGGGTAGATGGGATATGAATTGGGTGCATATTGTTAATCATTTTCGGTTAGTGGTTGCTATCAGTTAACAGTTTCATGGGAAGTCTGGTGAATAATCTTTGAGAAAAGTCAGCGGCAATTTCTCCTTGTGTATGGGGGATGGTACATCTCAAATAATCATTGGTTGCATTGCATATGTATTGTGGGTTGTCAAGTCTTTCTGAGGATGTAAAAAGGGAGGTGGAGAGTGAGTTTCTGCCATAATAATGAAAACTCCCCAACTTGTTTGTGTCTGATGGTAGGCAAGAGAGCCTACCATTACAATGAAAATTCCCTAACCCAGTTACAGCATAAAAGCTTATGTTCAATCTGAGTTATCTACAAGGCACTTGTCTGACAAAGGGATATTACTTATGCCCCATTTTATTTTTGACAAACCTACGTCACTTAACATTCACTACTTTGCAGGAAACACGAAACGCTACTGGAAGATCCATTGGAAGTTTAAAATTGTGACTGACAAGGTAGTAATGAATACATTTATATAAACTAATAATACAACCAGAATTTTTTTAAGAAAACTGTTCTCCTACAATATTCAGTAAAAGACATACAGTAGCACACTAAAAAATGCAATCTTACAGAAAAGTTGTTTGTTTCAAGAGTACGAAATCTCATCACTATTCTCCACATCACAATTGGCTTTACGTTGCACCGACACAGATAGGTCTTATGGCGATGATGGGACAGGAAAGGCCTAGGAATGAGAAAGAAGCGGCCATGGCCTTAATTAAAGTACAGCCCCAGCACTTGCCTGGTGTAAAAATGGGAAACCATGGAAAACCATCTTCAGGGCTGCCAACAGTGAAGTTCGAACCCATTATCTCCCAGATGCAACCTCACAGTTGCGCGTTCCTAACTGCGCGGCCAACTCGCCCGGTGCAGAGAGAATTCATATTAGATTTCTGTGGTTGTCTTAACATCTTTAATACATCCTGTTAATAAGTATACATTCCCTGCTAATGGATGAAGAACTGATTTAGAAGAAAGAATTGGAAATTAAAAAAATTTCATCTCTTTGTTTCCTACAGATGTACTTAAGTTTGATTTTCATTAGTCTACATTACAGCATAAAATATTACATTAATTTTAACCTTCAACTCTTTTACTACACCAAAGATAATGACTTTCTAATTTATGATAAAGGTAAATGCCTCTGATCTTTTTAGGTAAAATATGTGTTAACAGTCGCCATACATTCAACTATCTTTCTCCTGTGGCACCATGAAGCAAGCTTATTTGACTCATTTCTGCACCACCTTAACTCGAATTACAGTGTCCATTTCACTTGGTAGGTCTCTCGCCCCCGCACCTCTCACTTTTCTTGACGTTGATCTCCACCTGCAGAATGGCAGAATCAACACCTCCATACACATCAAGCCCTCTAATCATCAGCAGCATTTCCATTATAACAGTTTTCACCCATGTCACACTAAACAATCTCTATCATTCAGCCTGGCCATCTGGGATAAACAGATTTATTCAACATCTAAAGACTGAGCCTCCTACAACAACAACAACCCAAGGAAGGCTTTTACTGTTAGAGGTTACCCTACTCAATTGGTTGACTGCCAGATCTCCTATGAACTCCGTCCCCACACTCCCTAAGCAACTTAACTGCTTACCCTTCATTACCACATATCATCCAGGTCTACACAAAATAAATCGTATTTTAAAACACGCATTCTGTCATCTTTCATCCTCATCCCACGTCCGAGATCTTCTTCCAAGAAGCCCCACAGTCATTTTCAGGTGCCAACCTAACCTCAAAAACATTCTTATTCATTATGAACCATACCAACATTCACCCTGTTGTGGCTCTTTCTTCTGTGAACACAGCCATTGTAAGACTTGCTGTTTACATACACTAGTGTCCAAAAGTTAAGCATAATCACTAAACGACGGCATACCGCCTGATAGGAATTACAATGAATAAACTTTTAATGTCCACCTATTCAATGCAATAATAAAGTTGTTTATAGATGAAATTATAATTTTCTAATTATATTCAATACTAGTTTCGACGCATTTTTGCGTCATCCTCAGCTGTACAAAGAAATCGGGAAAATAGGCAAATTATATAAAACTCATATTAAATATTAAATTGTACGTGATATAAAAACCCTATGAAATCTACATTAAAACAATGACATGTAATAAAACCTTATTGAACAAGTTAAAGATTTGCAAGTCAAAAATATGCTGAATGTTGAATGACAGTTCTCAAGTTGATTCATGTCCCTGTGGACATACAGTAGTAAGTTCAATAAATTTGGTGAGTGATTTACAATAATAAAATAGCTTGTGTTTTAAAACATTTTTACACCTTAATTCAACTACGGTTGATAAACTGCGGAACCATCTTAAAATAATCGTGAATATAAACTGCTGAATAAAATTTGGGTATGGCGGAATTCTTCTATACCTAAGGCCTGTGAGGTGGAAACATAAATAACTCCTTAAGATGTAAACACGAACTATGTTTCTCAGTTCAGATGTGGAACCTGTGGGAAAAAAAAAACACGTCAGACGCATTGCTGAACAAATGGAAGCTAAATCACACACCATATTTCACACAACTTGTCCAAAAAAAAACAGTGTCAGAAAGATTCTGATAGCTAAGGTACACCTGTGACAACAACTAACAAAATATGCTGTTACTAGGGTGTATGGTTACCGCTAACGGCCACACATGCTTCACAGCGACGTGGCATGCTCTCTATCAGATGGTCCAAGAGCTCTTGTGGCTGTCGATCCCATTCCTCCGAAAGGGCAATGCGAAGGTCTTGGAGGGTCCTTGGTGGAGGCTGACGGGATGCAATTTGCCTCCCCAATGCATCCCAGGCATGTTCTGTAGGATTCAGATCCGCAGACCTCACTGGCCAGTCCATGCGATAAATGTCTTCCCCAGCCAAAAATGCATCCACCAGAGCAGCGCGGTGCAGTCAGGCATTATTGTCCATTAAGAGGAAGTCCGGACTAATCGCACCTCTGAAGAGTCGATAATGTGGTCTAAATATCTCATCCCTGTATCTCCGAGTGTTAACAGTGTTCCTCAGACCACCCATGAGGACATGCAGGTCTGTATGGCCATTCAACATGATGCCGTCCCACACCATGATGCCACCACCACCATACTAGTCCCATTTCACGATGTTCCTGTGGTTGTATCGGCTACCCAGTTCTCTCCAGATTAATGTGCGATGGGAATCGTTCTGCAAACTGAAGCGGGATTCATCTGTGAAGAGCACAAGCCTCCATTCATTCATGGTCCAGTTTCGATGTTGACAGCTCCAGAGTAAACAGAGGGTCTCTGTGCTGGAGTGAACAGGACGCACACCGCTGCACGTCGGGCAAAGAGCCCTGCTGTTCTGAGCCTCTGGTACACAGTTTGCTGGGAAACGGCAACCCCTGAGACAGCTTCAAGGTCCGCCGACAATTGTCTTGCAGGTGCACTCCGATTTCATCGGGCGGTTAAGGCCAGATATCGGTCCTGCTGTGGGGTGGTTACCCTTGGTTGACCTGGTACTGGCCTATGAATAACATCTCCTGTGTCTCGAAATCATCTCCAAAGCCTGGAAATGACACTTCATGGCACATTCAAGGATATGGCGACTTCGGTCTGTGTCTGGCCTTCTTCCAGGCGGCTGAGTATTCTACCCTGCAAAACGCGGTCCAAATGGCATCATCGTGCCATTATGTTGTCATGCTCACCACGAAGCTACACTCTGCACACTATAACAGGGCAAATACGACTGAGGGAATATGGGGCGCAGGCACTGGCTCTGTTTACCTTGCAGTTACACCACTAGTCAAAGCAGGGAACACTCCTTTCCTATACAGAGTGGTCTATTTCCTGTTGCCCTGCTTCCTCGTAACTTATGCTTAACTTGTGGACACTGGTGTACATCAAGGGCCACTTTTACCAGCAGCATCACCAGCAACAAGTCTTACCCCGTACAAGGTCATCATGACTGTACTTGATCCAACATTATCTGCTAGCTTCAGTGCAGATTCTGCCCAGCTTCATACATTGGCTTCACTAGCAGTACACTAGTTAAATGTTTATATGGCCACCACTGTACCTGCAAAACCCTAGCATAGATCTTCATGTCCACATCCACACCAGGCACCAACAAACACTTACCCCCTATTTCCCACCCTCCTGCCCATAGAGATTCCAAAATGGGACATCACTGGTTCTCAGGTCCAGGGAAGCACCTGGCCTTAACATTAGATAACCCCTCCTTTTTTCCATTCTCTTGTCTGTTTGTCTCCTCCACTTCTTTCCCCTCACACAACGTCTACTTGCCAACAATGACCATCATCATTCTATCTTCAACTGATGAAGGCTGCAGCTGAAAATTTTGGACCCATGTTTTTCTTTTATGTGTACTCTATCCACGCAGTCTTATGTGGGAAGTCACTACTCTCCATCTTTTCCTAGATGTATTATCAGATAGTTTGTTAATTTCCTTATCCAAGGCCAGGCACTCTTAGATCAAAACAACAACACAAACTTCCAATCTTTCCTGTCAGGTAAGTTTTTTTCTAACTACACTAGTTCTTTGTTCTTGAGATAAGATTCTTTTGGTTCTCTATTTCATGCAAGTTAGAGTATAATGCATAAGGTAATACTTTCACAATTGTTGCAGTTTGACTTTCCAAATGTTTGTCTGATCCTGCAGTATTAGACTTTCATCTTTGCCATTCTTTTCTTACAGCTGTTCAACCAATAATTCTAGTATTATGTACTTAATTTTTTTTTTTCTCCATTTCAGTTCAAGGAATTCAGGCAGACGATGGGGTCAATATTGCCGAGGATACCCAAGAACAATCCTCCTCAAGGAAGAACTGAATTTGAAGGACTCACTGACTTACTGAGTTATATTTCAAATGATGGGAGAACAGAACCTTCTCCCGCTAAAGACTCTTAAGTTTCTTTCTAATATCACACTTTTCTTGTATAGTTCTTCAGTTAAATGTAGTTGATGATGTGTTCGTGTTTATTTTATTTTCTCAGCTCCTCTTAAACCAGATTTGGCCTATCCCTTTCAATGTGCCATATTGTCAGAGCAGGAGGCATGATTAGTGCATTGGTTTAGTTGCTGATCTTCTGTCTAGACAATCAAGGCTCAAATCCTACTAACTACAGGGTGGTTTTTCACTTGATTATCCTCATGCTATCCTTAATGCCATGAACAACATCCAAAATGAGCTGGTGTAGCTCCAGTGATCCCAGAAATAGTTGGGATAAGCTGATATCCTTTTTTACTTTTTTTTTACACGTAATAAAAAATTGTACTCTAATAAAAGCAAAGTGCTCAGATGAAAATGAAACTTTAGCATTATTAATTAATGAGTCACCACTGATCTGTATTTAGGACTGCAGCCCAGGTGGCAGATTCCCAATCAGTTATTTACCTTTCTTCAATGATTTTGAAGAAGTTGGGAATTTATTGAACATCTCCCTTGGTAAGTTATTCTAGTTATAAAATCTCTATTCAAACCTTTGGGTGGTATGAAAAGTTTTACTTCTGAACTGGAAAGTGATCTATAGGATTATGATGTACTCTGGAAACAGAGGGATGCTCTTCTGGATCCATGCTTAGCAGGAACTTAGGAAATAATGCACAGGAAATAAGGTATGCTCTTTCCAGTTGAACTTTTGAACATAGTTTTAAACATTTTTAAAGAAAGAACATTTTGTATAACAACTGACATTGTCAACAATTGGTAAAAACAAAGATGGTGCAAAAACAGGAGTATGCAATAGCATGCATTTTCTGATGTGCAAATCTCATCAGGGACTGAGAAGAAGCGAACTTAGAACTGGGATTAATAAGGTGAGAGCCAATCCTTTTGAAGACCTTACCTTGTCCCTGCTTGGCCTAGCTCAGTGTAGACGCTGCATGGTGCGTCCGAATAGAATGAAGTATGGGTCAAATGGTCTTGCTAAATTAACTTAAAATCATAGGACAGGTTCTAGAGTACATATTTGTAAATGTGAACTTGAAAAGAAATAAATGGGGAAAGGTTTATTAACCAATAAAACATGAGGTTAGAGTAGTAATCTTCCCAAAATAAATAGACAGAATTTTATGAATTGCTGTTAATAGATTTTGTATTTACATTGGTCTCAAACCCAATTACAAAGTCATTGTGAGGAATACGGTGGGGTTATTGAGTTTCGTCAGAGGTTCAAATAAGTTAAACTACACATGGCACGTAGCCTAGAACTGAATCATCTCTTAACATGAAATTATAATTATAGATTCGGACGCCTTGGCCTGATTAAACAAATCCGAACTAGTCGGTAAACAAATACAATAAACACTTGCTTGGGACTGGTATTTACCCTCCAAAAAGACACTGAGCTTAAAACACGGGTCCGAACCCGGAACAACTTGAAGAGAGGCAGAACCTTACAATCCAAAATCAGCATGTGCTGTGGTCCCCTTAATTAATGACACAAATAACATATCATAACACTCATAGGACAAAATACGCACAAAGTAAATAGACACCGCCTGAAAGAGAAAACAAATATGTTCACGTGATGTCTGGGTCAGGTCTAAACCCCATGACCTCGAAGGCTCTGCATGTCAGTTGCTGTGTATACGTACAGCGGAGTGTTGCAAGTTAAAATTAGCAACTCCTGGTCAGCTGTAGAGAGAAAGTCAATAACAAAATATTTTATACGTGAGCAGACCAACATTCCATAGAGCCAGGCTCACGGTTCTCGTGTGTACAGCAAGTTCATTCATTTGAGTCTCTGCCACCCCTTCGCAAGAGTCTTTACCTGCATCACAGGGTCAACAGCCTATTTATCTTGCGGCGGGCAGAAACAAGTCTTGCCTTTCAAACACATGGTCAGGCAGGAAGCTCACTAAGTCTCTCAGTCTCTCATGAGTCTTGTCACGATACACCAAATTGTGCTCAACATTATTTTGAATCTAGACTATTAATTGGCCTATTCTCAGATATGTATCTCATTAGGATAGCATACCCTCTTTACGGCTCTTCACGGTCTCGTATCTACAATATCCAGGCTCTTACTCGGCCTATTCTCACATCTAAGTCTCTCGGCCGATTTTCACAAATATCTCGCTGCAATAATTCACACTCATTTCGGAGCTTCACAGCCTTGCATCTAACCTATCCAGGATCGCATCTCCTACTGACCAAACAATTATGGGGCAATACTATGCAAACCTCCTAGACCAACTACAGGAAAAGATACACGAAACAAGGCCTGGTTTGGCAAGGAAAAAGGTCATCTTTAATCAGGACAACGCTCCGCCGCACACAAGTGTTATTGCCATGGCAAAACTTCATGAACTGGGGTACGAATTGTTGTCACATCCACCTTATTGACCTGATTTGGCACTATCAGACTTTCATCTATTCCCCAAGCTGAAAAAATTCCTCGGTGGACGGAGATTTTCTACAAGGGAAGAACTGACAGCCAAATTGGAGAGGTATTTTGCAGGCCTGGAGGAATCTCATTTTCGAGATGGGATCAAGGCATTGGAACATCGCTGGATCAAATGCATTAGTCTACAGGGAGACTATGTTGAAGAATAAAAGCAGTTCCACCGAAGTAAGATACTTGCTTCTAGTACATTCCGAGAACTTTTCAAACCACCTACGTAAAAGACCCTCTCTGAATTACAACAGTGCAAAGGTCCCTCTGGTCTCGCTGTAACCTGAAATACATTCCCCATACGTAATCCTGCACATCCTAAAAATTTTATCTAAGTCGTCTTCGACTTCAGAGGTAAGTTGATCTCCAACTTATTCTGAAGACTTTGACATTAACGTAAAACTCGCGTCTCTACATGATGCAGAGGATATCTACATTCATAAAACATGAATAAACCACTAAATTATTACATTACTCTCATTCTATCTAAAGCAATGCTAATAAACACATGGCTGGTGCAGGCGATCAGCCCCAAGCTAAATTACCTAGCTATAATTAAATATACATGCCTATGGCATTGAAAGTTACATATTTAACATTTACTTTACCGAAAAGGCCCCGAATCAAATCTGTAGCTACATATCATCCTTATATGCAGTTCAACTTATCTGAAACCTTCCATCTTTGCATCAGCACGCCCATCTAGGGCGGCATGTGGTGGAATCAGCCCATATTAGTGCTGTATACTTTGGATCCTGAAGTCCGGTACACTACTCCTAGGAATGTCACTACATTTGAGTCGTCTATTTGCAAAACCGGCCATCTCCAAATGTTTAAATTTTTTAGGAGACCAAAAAAAATGTATAAAATCCAAATAAAGAGATTTGGAATTATTTTTGTTTGCTATATCACTTATTAATAGCATTGTAATGAAATTTACAGAATGTCAATGTTTTATTCATATAATTATTTGAAATATTTAAAGTTCAAGTTTGGAAATGGCCGGGTTTGCACCACACTAAAAAACTGAAGGGATGAAAAAATACAAAAAAATGTTTTATTTAGCAGTTAACTTAAAAACTCAATACAGTATAAAAAGCCAATGTATTTACACAAAATTAACCAGCATTAAATTTTCAAAAATTAAACATTAAAAACATTGAACATTAAATTAAACATTACTGCCATTTTCTACACTCTGCTTAAATGCATCTCCTTCATCTTCTGGGTTGTTTTGTGGAAGGTTATTGTTATCAATGAGCTCTTTGTAAAACTTAAGCTCTTCAACATTTGTCCACTGAGTCCCAAAATGTTCAATAAATAGAGATTCAACATCTTTTGCTTTTAAATTCTTTACTATTTTACCAGTATGTATAACTTTTGGATTCATCATCAAGACATTTTTGGCTTTCTTACAAACGCCTCATTTTGTTCCAACGTCTGTTCTGTAGTTGGGTTCATCTTGATTTAACACTGAATTGACTCATTTTGATTTGGTCAAAATAACCCTTTTCGCAGCAGAAAATCTGAAGTGCCATTTCCCTGTAGGCTTAAAAATAGAAGTAAATTCTGTTTTCCAGTCAAAGTCGAGAACATTGTCATCTTTTCCTAGATGAAATAATTTGCCATACTGTGAAAGAACATTATGAAATTCCTCAGGTTGTATTAAAGTTTCTATTTTCTTTGTTTGTTTCTCAATGAGCCTGAAAACTCTTATCGGATGGTAAAAATGAATGGCCTGTCACAGAGAAAATTAACACAATTTCCTTAATGCTTTTAGGTGCCTTTGTAACAAATGAAAAAGGAGAGCATTGATATCATAACAGTTTTTTTCTTCTGCCCCCCCCCCCCACATCCATCAGCAAAACACCTTATAAAATGAAACATTGGACATATCAGTAGTATTCAGCTTATGATAAAGCGCTGATGCTTCCATTGCCTTTTTATGTCCCTTTCAGGTGTCACTTCATCAACCTTAGCGTCCATTTTTCCCAATATAATTATAATATCTACACATTCTATGAGAAAAACCAAAACTTTACTTACAACAGAACTATAACACCTACAATAGTCGCCATGAATAAGCCGTTCTTTCCCATATAATTGCTGCGATTCTTCTGCCCTCTAGCGTTAGAGGAGATGGCTGGTATTGCAACTCATAACCATACGCGGACGGCCGTGTTTGCAACTAACTCCAATTTTTGATGAAGTAAATAAGCTGGTTGGAGGCCGAGCTTGCAGCTAATAGTTTGTTACCTTGTGTAAAAGTGGACAGAGAACACATTCAGCACAAAAAGTCGATTTCAATTCTTTTGGGAGATGGCCGGTTTTGCAAATAGACGACTCATTTGCCGTCTTCTTCCTTGGTCCTCGGCAACTTCTGAAAACTGGATGATGAAGTATGACACTCCTGTTCACTGCCTAGATTGTATTCGTATACAATGCCACAACCTAGGCAAGATACAATTTGCTATATCTGCTACTTATGCTACATTATTAATCACTCACTATAAATGCTCAGGCGAGCTAGTCTAAGCCCTAAGTAAGACTTTGTAATTACTTTGTTAAATTCACTTTGTCTAGAGGTTTGATACGAGCGACACGCGCTGAGCACTGGTCTGTCAGCCATAGTCCAAGCTGCCTGGAAGACATTTGCTTTATAGCATTGGGAGATTCCGTTATGCTCCGGTACATCCCCACGCTCACAATATATCGCCTTTGTGGACCGATCGCGTCCTTCCAACGGCTATTTGTATTGATCCAAAGAAAACATTTAGCATTCCTACTTTTCACTGTTATAGTGTAAATAGTACGTCATAATTATAACTAACATTATTCAGTGTTCTCTTTTTGCAGAAACTTGCACTCGTGTGGAAATAACATCTCAAATTTGCATGCTACCAGACTTGGATTGTTCAGATTTGGCTACATGCTGTTGGCACCACTGGCTTGACGTGACAGATTCAAACATCTTTGTCTCTTTCTTGTAATCTCCCTCCTCTGCCACGCTTGGGAAAGCGATATCCGGGGTCTCCACGAGTAGGTTCAAAATAAAGCTCCCTTCTCGTTGGGGCTTACGTGAGTATCTGCAAGGACTACAAATTGTGCTCCAGGGTTCACCTCTCCCTAAGACACAGAATTCGGGCTCTGCTTAGCGCTACATTCAAATATCCTTGTAACGTAAAATGATGATATTTGGACCGTAATAGAGTGATACGGTTTAGTATAAGGATGTGGTGATTGTCCTTGTCCTCTTTTTCTTCCCATCCTGACCTGTTGTTGTGTTTATCCTTCTTCTTCTTGTTTCCAAATTTGGCCATCTATGGACCGCATTGAACCTAAGGCTTCTTTTTCTCCTCCCAGAACCTCTTCATCCTTTCACTTCTAATCTTCCTTTCTTTCTCAGATATGATCAATATGGGTCTATATTCTGGTGGTTTCTTCTGAAAAGATTTGATGCTATTCACTCAGCTTCTGCCAACGGCCGTAGCCGTGTTGAAACACCGGATTCCGCGAGATCTCCGAAGTTAAGCAACATTGGGCGTGGTCAGGAGTTGGATGGGTTGCCACGCGCTGTTGGTGGGGGGTAAGGGAATGGAGGAGCGGAAAGGAACTGGCCACCCTACCGCACATAAACTCCGGCTCAGGAACACCTCTGCAGAGGTTCGGACCTGGCTTCGGGCAGAATAACCCTTACCTTACTCAGCTTCTAAATTATTTTTTGCCGTGAATCATATCCATTGCAAGTCCACTTTCTATTGCATCTATTTTTACCTCTTCGACCCACTTCGTCGAAACTTTTAGTCCAGTGATGTACTTGAATATTTTCTTAGCCTTTTCTCATCCATTATATCTAGATGTCCATAGAATTGTAGCCTTCGCTTTCGCATGGTGACAGTGATTTTTTAGGTGTATTTGTAGAGAGTATCGTTTTTTCTATTCTTCCCTTCTCATCAGCATTTTTCTGTGGTCCTAAAATGTTCCTTAAGATTCTCCTCTGCTTTGTTTCGAGTTCTTGAAACTCACCTTTTTATTCATTGTCAGGCTCTCTGAAGCGTAGAGACCCCCTGGCTTAACCACTGTGCTGTAGTGTCTAAGTTTCGCCTTGTAAATTGCTCTTTTGTTGTATATGTTCTGTGTTAACCTGTAATCTAATTCTAGTTTTGTAATTCTTGCCCTATTCGCCTCTTTATCCAATCCGTTAGGTTCTATCCATTCCCCTAGATGTTTAAATTTCTCAGTTCTTTTTACGGTCCCATGCTTCACTTCTAAGTGTCTCTCCCCTTAATGTCCATATTCCATGTATTCCATCTTCTCATATGAGATTTTGAGACCCCTTTTCTCAGCGATCTCGTGTAAAGTATTCAGCATAATTTGGATATTTTCTCGGTTGTGAGCCAAGAGGGCAAGATCATCTGTGAAAGCCAGACACTTAATTTCTAAGTTATGTCCTTTCCTTCATAAATGTATTCCCCTTATTCCTTTAACTTCCAAAACGTTATTCCAGGTTCTAATGATTTTTTTCTAGAGCATTGTTAAAGAGAATTGGTGATAGGTAGTCCCCTTGTCTGACTCCCGTTTTTATTTCAAATGGTTCAGAAATTTCACCGAAGAATTTGACTTTTGAGAAAGTTTCTGTCAGGGTTTGTTTTGTTAACATTCTTGTTTTCCTGTAAATTCTGAATTCCTCTAGGACGTTAAATAGAGTCTGCCTGTTAATTGAATCATACGCTTTGATAAAATTAACAAATATTACCACGGTGTTCTGGCTTCTCAAAGCTTTTATTCTGAGAATACTCTTCAGGTTAAATATTTGTTCTGCGCATAATCTTCTCTTTCTAAATCCTGTGTTTATCCTATTATGTTCCTTTCGATATTCCTATCTTTCTGTATATGACTTGTGCATATATTATATATATATATATATATATATGTCTGTACATTGCTCAGAATTTAAAACAAATCTGTCATGTCCACAGCAAAAAGGAAATGCATGTTTTAATTTCCCGCTATCTCTGTCTGCCTGTCTGCACATCATGAGAATAATAATAATAATAATAATAGCACCTTCAAATACCACCGAACTGAGCCGCCATCGAACCTGCCAAGGTGGGATCAGAAGATCAGCGCTCTATCGTCCGAGCTACTCAGACTGGCATTAGAGCCTAGAGTAAGTTGGTCATGCTGTTAGGGGCGCGCAGCTGTGAGCTTGCATTCTGGAGATAGTGGGTTCGAACTCCACTGTCGGCAGCCAGGAAGATGGTTTTCCGTTGTTTTTCATTTTCACACCAGGGAAATGCTGCGACTGCACCTTTATTAAGGCCTCGAACGCTTCCTTCCCACTTATATCTCTTTTCTCTCCCATCGTCGCCGTAAGAACTATTTGTGTTGGTGCAACGTAAAGCAGTTTGTAAGTACATGTTTCGATAATTTCGGAGACATGTTCGCAATAATAAGATTAACAATAATTGAGACTTGTTGACTGTTCACTATTTTCTTTAGTGTCTTCCGACAGATTACGAGCTATGAAGTTTGAGTGGGGCAATTAACTTTTTATTTTCATAATAGTTAGTAATAATAGACTAACACAGTTATAATAATAATAATAATTGTTACCATGGTTGGTGGATCAGCAGAGGTGAAAGAAGGTGCCGGGATGAATGGGTCTTACTACCAAATCATAGTTAATTTAAAACTTTAACAAGGTTATATTTTCTGAGTTTACACAAACAATAACAACAAAATTTAACAGGATCCAAGAATTTTAACTCTCTTGGGCTACAAGCCCCTAGTTTTACAATTTCGAGCTCTTAGCTCAACTTAAAAGCTTACAATCTTACACAAAGGGCAGAAATACTCTAATGCCTGGAGCATTTGCTCCCTAATTTACAATGTCAAGCCTCCAAGAGGCACTTTTACAATACTTGAAAAAAGCAGACACGCTCTCAGTTTTTCAAGCATAGTCAAGGCAACACCAAAAATGTCTTACAATTCCTGGCCTTCCATGGCCCAGCTTACAAATTGAAACAGGGGTATCTCGTACCCAACCTACAGAGCCTTCGAGTAAAAGAAATAACCGTTAAATAAATGGCCCAAATAAAAAAAGGAAGGAGGCGGATACTTTCACTCCTCTTATGTAGCTTCCTAAAACCTAACGGGCACAAGGCCGATGAAACAGGGTCTATTCCCAAACTATGGAGGTGACCCATATAAGAAAGAAATTTGAAAACATTAAGGAAGAGAAGAAAATCAGTTACCAAAACGTAGTCACCTCAAACCAAAATGAAGGGGAGCTCGAGAGCGTAAATCACTCTCTATCCCCGAACTACAGTTAAAGATTTAGTTAAGTTTTTACATAAGCCGGCAGAAAATTACATGTTTAGAAAGATAGGTTACATGATAAAGGTTTCGGACCTTTCCTGCAGGTTAAACTGCTGAGCTAGCAAGAAATAAAGATGTTAAATGGACGTTACCTTGCTGAAGACCTGCCGCCTGACGAAAGAGGCACCACCCGCCTCCTGCTTCACATCCACACACTTAGAGAGATGTTTATCAAATGGCCAAGAGACGTGAAAATCCGCAGTTTATAAACCCTCGGGGAAAGTTCGAGACCTTTCATGAATAATCAAGCCACACCCTCTCACTTTTATTGGTAGATGAAAAGGTTACACACAAAATCGAAGAATAAACCTGTGATAGGCTGAAAATTAATTACAGAAATTAGGGATTGGCTGAATTCAAAACTGGCGGAACGAAAATGTCAATATTGCCAACCCAAAAATGAATGAACATAATTTAGTAAAGGACAAACTTATGAATACAAACTTTCTTCAAAAAAGTTCCTTAACTTTGCACCAGAGTGCATGATCATAGTTTTTAGCAGAGACATCTATGAGAGAATGCCCACACTTCTTGAAGAACGGAAAACAAAACAAGTTGAAATGCACACAGTTCAGGAAACTTCACCATAAAAATAAAACTTACGGTAGTGACATATTCTGAGGAAAAGTTTAAGTAAGTCAAATTCCAAGTTCGGTGTTTCTCCTGTAGAGGAGGTTTAATTGACGCAAGATTTAAAAGTGTGGCGTAGGGGTGTACCGCCCGGTACAATAATAATAATAATAATAATAATGATAACATTGCTAGTGGCTGTATGTCGCATCGACACAGATAGGTCTTATGGCGATGATGGGATAAGAAAAGCCTAGGAGTTGGAAGGAAGTGGCCGTGGCCTTAGTTAAGGTACAACCCCAGCATTGGCCTGGTGTGAAAATGGGAAACCACGGAAAACCATCTTCAGGACTGTCGACAGTGGGATTCGAACCCACTATCTCCCGGATGCATGCTCACAGTCGCGCGCTCCTAACCGCACGACCAACTCGCCGGACGTCCCAATGGAGACGCGCGGTGTCGGAATTTTGCCCACAGGTATTCTTTAACGTGCCTGTAAATCTACCGATCAGAAGCGGACGTATTTGTGCACCTTCAAATACCACCGGACTGAGCCAGGATCGAGCCTGCTAAGTTCATGAAACCAGTGTTTGAACCGTCTGAGTTATTCAGCCTGGCAACATTTATTTTGATACGTCGAATAGGCACTGCAAAGCAGCAGTAAGATAGAATGTTTTAATTTAACATTAACCATGTTCTTTTCGTTTGGAAGCACGAAAGGAAGGTACGTTTAATTTATTTATTTTTATATCATGTGCCTTATTGGTATGAAGCAAAACGTTCGATGTGCTTTGACAATAGGGATGAATAGAACTAGCACCGATAGAGCGCACTGCTGTTGTACTGGGTAAGCGCAGTGCTCTCTTCATTTGTCTCCTGTGTACTCATGCCGCAAAATATCCACGAATTTAAGTTGTTTAAATTGTTATTTTCGTGACTATGCCGAGCTATTGCAGTGTTCCTCTTTGCAAGAATCAGGGAAGCACGTTTTCGTTTCACCAGTTTCCACAACATAAAGAAATAGGCATTTCGATAACAACCACCGAATTTATGCGTTTGTCTTTAAAGGTGAGAAAGCAAGATTAAAACTGGGCGCTGTTCCGTCGCTTTTTCCGTGGACCACGAACACAGCAAAAACAAGGTAGAGGCCGTACACCAGAAAATTGCCGGATTACTACGATAAGTTTACAATATAGGAATATGCAGAAATCACCTTCTTTGAAGTACGGTACGGGAAGAAATCATGAATATATCCGAAGAAGTGAATGTAACATTTGTGACTCCCATTTTCAAAGACACTAGCACTCAGACAAATACAGGTAATTTGGTTGTTGAGCAAAAAATGCGTAATCCTGGTGCCATATTACTTTATACAGGGTTTGTAGACGTCCAACATTGTAATTTGGTGTTTGCTGTTTTGGGAGAAAAACAGATACAATTTACAGATATTCCCTCTTGAACCCAAACTGTGTTTCTTCCGAACAGTTATGAAGCTAAGGACCAAAAAATCTGACAAGGAACTATGCCTTAACTTCGGAATCCATAAAACTAGTGTTGGGAGAATATTTAATGTTTGGATTATTTTCATGTACCGCCAATTTAAAGAGCTGAACATTTGGCCTGATAGAGAAAATGTCCTTGAAAACAGTCCCCTTGCTCTTAGACAGAAATACCCCTCGACTAGAGTTATAACTGGTGCAACTGAGATTATAGTAGCAAAACTTTTTCCAAGGACAAACATTCCACTTTCGTAGGGCTACCTGGCCTGAACCGTTTGTAGGGGGATGCTGAAAAGTTTATAAATTTTGGCTGCGTGTTTCTGAACACTGAGTAATACCAGTCTTGGGGAAGTGCTCTAAAGCATAGCTTACAGCTGCAATATGCTTACAACATGCCTTCGGGCCTGCTCCAGCAAAACATTCACATTCCCCTCCTGCAATGGCACCAGGTACCGTACTCCTAAAATAAGCTTCACATTATAGGTTTTATATTTTGTGTACTCGGATTTCACAGCCCTCCATTTTAGAATTTCACCCGATTGAAATTAACCTTTTATAAACAAAACACTTTTCACTGGAAAGTCTGTATCCAGCATAACACAATGATTTGTAGTTGGAAACAGGTCCTCCATCTATTTCCGATTTTCTAAATACAAAATAATCCATCGAATGCAAATTTGTGGTAGCGATCTTCTTCACCTTATTGCTATGGTCAAATCTTCAAAGGAACCGGTACTGGGAAACACAAGAAATTCACATACCTTTAGTGTCGGACAAGGCTGTATCTGCAGTTTCATGTAAGCCATCAACCTTTAAAAAAATGCATGAATCGAAGTCTATAAGCAAGGGGAGCAAGTGCGTAATTAAATTTATATTTATGATTTAAGTCTTTGGAGGTATATTTATCAATGTGCAATACTCAAATACGGTAATTGTAATCTTTAGGAAAAGGCATGTTGACTCCAATTCATTATTTGGATAATAAAGCGTGTTGGAATTTTCTAATTACCGCTGTACTAATATTCTTCCTCCTCCCGCTAGTTTTAGCGTCTCTGGTCCGTAGCTTATTTTACAGCTGTTTAACGCTTAAACGTTGAAAATCGTCCGTAATATACTAGGGGATATACCTATACAATTAATCAATCAATCAATACTGATCTGCATTTAGGGCAGTCGCCCAGGTGGCAAATTCCATATCTGTTGTTTCCTAGCCTTTTCCTAAATGATTTCAAAGAAATTGGAAATTTATTGAACGTCTCCCTTGGTAAGTTATTCCAATCCCTAACTCCCCTTCCTATAAATGAATATTTTCCCCAGTTTGTCCTCTTGAATTCCAACTTTATCTTCATATTGTGATCTTTCCTACTTTTATAAACGCCACTCAAACTTATTCGTCTACTAATGTCATTCCACGCCATCTCTCCGCAGACAGCTCGGAACATACCACTTAGTCGAGCAGCTCTTCTTCTTTCTCTCAATTCTTCCCAACCCAAACATTGCAACATTTTTGTAACGCTACTCTTTTGTCGGAAATCACCCAGAACAAATCGAGTTGCTTTTCTTTAGATTTTTTCCAATTCTCGAATCAGGTAATCCTGGTGAGGGTCCCATACACTGGAACCATACTCTAGTTGGGGTCTTACCAGAGACTTATATGCGCTCTCCTTTACATCCTTACTACAACCCCTAAACACCCTCATAACCATGTGCAGAGATCTGTACCCTTTATTTACAATCCCATTTATGTGATTACCCCAATGAAGATCTTTCCTTATATTAACACCTAGATACTTACAGTGATCCCCAACAGGAATTTTCACCCCATCAACGCAGTAATTAAAACTGAGACGACTTTTTCTATTTGTGAAACTCACAACCTGACTTTTAACCCCGTTTATCAACATACCATTGCCTGCTGTCCATCTCACAACATTATCGAGGTCACGTTGCAGTTGCTCAAAATCTTGTAAATTATTTATTACTCTATAGAGAATAACATCATCCGCAAAAAGCCTTACCTCCGATTCCACTCCTTTACTCATATCATTTATATATATAAGAAAACATAAAGGTCCGATAATACTGCCTTGAGGAATACCCCTCTTAATTATTACAGGGTCAGATAAAGCTTCACCTACTCTAATTCTCTGAGATCTATTTTCTAGAAATATAGCAACCCGTTCAGTCACTCTTTTGTCTAGTCCAGTTGCACTCAGTTTTGCCAGTAGTCTCCCATGATCCACCCTATCAAATGCTTTAGACATGTCAATCGCGATATAGTCCATTTGACCTCCAGAATCCATGATATCTGCTATATCTTGCTGGAATCCTACAAGTTGAGCTTCAGTGGAATAACCTTTCCTAAAACCGAAATGCCTCCTATCGAACCAGTTATTAATTTCACAAACATGTCTAATATAATCAGAAAGAATGCCTTCCCAAAACTTACATACCGGTACAATGCATGTCAAACTTACTGGCCTGTATGTCTTTAGTATATCCCCAGAAATCTGTTCAATTCCAGCCGCTTTTCTAGTTTTCAACTTTTGTATCTTATTGTAAATGTCATTGTTATCATATGTAAATTTTAATACTTCATTGGCCTTAGTCTCTTCCTCTTTCTCGACATTTTCCTTGTAACCAACAATCTTTACATACTGCTGACTGAATACTTCTGTCTTTTGAAGATCCTCATAAACACACTCCCCTTGTTCATTAATTATTCCTGGAATGTCCTTCTTGAAACCTGTTTCTGCCTTAAAATACCTATGCATACTCTTCCATTTGTCACTAAAATGTGTATGACTGCCAATTATGCTTGCCATCATGTTATCCTTAGCTGCCTTCTTTGCTAGATTCAATTTTCTAGTAAGTTCCTTCAATTTCTCCTTACTTCCACAGCCATTTCTAACTCTATTTCTTTCCAGTCTGCACCTCCTTCTTAGTCTCTTTATTTCTCTATTATTATAAGGTGGGTCTGTTTACATTTTTATTTACCGTTTTCCACCGATCATAGTTACTTTTTAGAAACTGCCTCATGCCTGCTGTATCAGCCATATAGTACTGTCTAATAGTCCTACTTTTAAGACCTTCCTTTCTATCACATTTATTTTTAACTACCACAAAAACAGCTTCATGATCACTAATACTATCTATTACTTTAATTTCCCTATAGAGCTCATCTGGTTTTATCAGCACCACATCCAGGATATTTTTTCCTCTGGTTGGTTCCATCACTTTCTGAATCAGCTGTCCTTCCCAAACTTATTTGCTATTTGTTGGTCATGCTTCCTGTCGTTCGCATTTCCTTCCGAATTGACATCTGGTAAATTCAGATCTTAACAGATTCATCTCACCACAAACCCAACACCGTAGAGAAACGGGACAAGGAATGTACACACGTTCGGTTATAACGTCATACACCCTTAGCCAGCAGTCGGCATTTCAAATCACCCACGCTGTGACGTCACAGCTCTGTCAGGAGAAGGCATGCGCGTTCGGTTATGAAAAGATAAGCATGCATTTGAAATCGCCCGTGCTTATTAACACGTGTTAACCACACCTACTAGTCGCCTCACTACTTCGGCTCCTCCAAGGGGAACCCGTCTGAGGTTAGGTTAGCGTTCCTCGTAGCGAGGTTAGGTTAACACGTCATAACCGATTGGACTCCATCAAGAAGAGTTAGGTTATCGCTCGTGCGCAAGGTTAGGTTAATACGTCAAATGACAATTTAACCTCATTTTAGGTCACCTCCATGGGCGCCCGATCGATTCGGCTCCTCCAAAGGGGTCTGTGACCATTCCAACTCGGTTCCTCAAAGGGGACTCGTCCGAATCGGTTCCTCCAATGTGGCCCGTAGGTTACCATTGCCCTCGTACGTAAGGGTATGACGTCATAACCTCACGTCGTGTTCAAAGGCACTTCTGGTCGGACAGTCGACTTGGCTCCTCCAACGGGGCCCCTCTGATTCGGCTCCTCCAAAGTGGTCTGTGAGGTTATCATTGCTCTCCTGCGTAAGGGTGTGACGTAATAACCTCACCTAACGGTTAAAAACACTCCAGGCACTCCAGGTTGGCCAGTGAGGTTATCATTGACCTAGTACGTATGCGTATGATGCCATAACCACACCTAGAGCGTCAAAAGCACCCTCTGGTCATTCACTGACCAGTTAGACCCCTCCAGTGGAGTCTGTGAGGTTAGGCTTGCTCTCGTACGCAAGGTAATGACGTTATTCCGCGTTCAATGGTCTAGAACCTACATAGCCTTACTACTCAACTGCTATTGTACAATGACATCGCGTCAGAATCGGCATAGCCTTACTACTCAACTAAGGGTCAGTGACCTCGGGGGAGAATGCTGACTCAACATCCACTGTTTTAGAACATACGTAGCTCATTTACTCACCACAAAAGCAAATATAATTAAACTTGGTGTTTATTTATTTTTATCTAGCAAAGGTTATACTATCCTCACACAAATGTGAATGTTCTGTAGCCTGCCACTTATCACGTCGGCAATTTTGAACCCATTTTGCCCTCCTGTTCTTATCTTTCGAGAATCTAAACAACCTAGTCCCTTTAGATGAATGACTTCTACAATTTGGAGCGGCACAAAAACCCATGAAAACTTAATCTCAATGCACTGTATAACACACAGTGGAGACCTTCAGTCTCAATATGGCCACTGCCGCAAAGAATTCTGGGACCGTGACCAGACCTCCTTGCGGAGGTAAGTTCAGAAAGGGCGGTCACGTTATGAGTTGTCACAACAAAGCTAGTTAGCGCAAGGGCATATTGCCATGAGGATACATGGAGATTGTGCGTGGCGATCGAACATCCTGAGTTTTAAGAAGTGAAAAGTTAGATTCTCGCCTTCAAGAATGCCAGCCAGCCGTATGCTTAGCGTACGTCTGCACTAATTGGATTGATAATGTTTCCTTTTTGCAGACTTATCATAAGTGATTATTTCTTGGTACCTGTTTATCTTTGCCCTTGAAAGTTCATGTTTGTTGCCACCTGGTGTAGTGTATTATTCACTGAAGTTTGATATTCGGGTTCTTTCTTTTTCTTTTCTCTCTATAATGGTTCTGAAGATTTGTCTTGCGCTTGGGCATTGGTTTGATTTAGTTTTATTTCACTCAAGGGTACACCGAGAATGGTAAATATAGTATTTTACCGGTGTTCGTGAAATTTGTGAATTATTTATTGTACACCGAGAGATTTGCCCTTGTGATTAGGGGTGCGCAACTCTGAGCTTGCATTCGGGAGATAGTGGGTTTCGTACGCCACTGTCGGAAGCCCTGAATATGGTATTCCTTGGTTTCCCATTTTCACACCAGACAAATGCTAGGACTGTACATTAATTAAGGCCATGGCCGCTTCTTTCCCACTCATAATCCTTTTCTATCCCATTCTCGCTATAAGACCTATCTGTGTGGGTGCGACGTACAGCAGCTTGTAAAAAAAGGAAGTTTTTGTTGACGTCAGTCGCATTAATATTTAAAATTAGGCTACAATTCATACAGGACAATTCAATTTTCAAGGTTACCTTTCAGCTAGTAATCCCAATATGATACGGCCTCCCCAATTTCTAACGCTTTTCCCCACACCTGTATAGTCGCGGATGCGAACTGTGTTGCACATGGGGGGGTCCCTGTTTTACGGTCGGATGCCCTTCCTGACGCTAAACTTATATGAAATATTGTAATCACTATTGCGTGTTTGTGTGGTGGTTGCTAGAGTGGTGTGGTGTGGTGTGTTTTGTTTTAATATGGAGAGGAGAGTGTTGGGACAAACAAACACCCAGTCCCCAAACCCGAAGAATCAATGGGGCGAGATTAAAATTCCCGACCCGGTCCAACGCTGATCATTCAGCCAAAGAGTCGGACCCCAGTATGATACGGTAAAAGGGAAAATAATGTCCCGTATAGTATAATAAATATTTTTACCAAGCGAGTTGGCCGTGCATTTACGGTCGCGCAGCTGTGAGCTTGCATTCGGAAGATAGTGGGTTCGAATCCCACCCTCGGCAGCCGTGGTTTCCTATTTTCCCACCAGGCAAATGTTGGGCTGTACCTTAATTAAGGTCATGGCCGCTAACTCCCCAGTCCTAGCCGTTTCCCATCCTTCTGTCGCCGTTATGCGATGTTAAACAAGTAGCAAAAATAAATATACTGTGTTAATGAAAGACAGATGGAATGAAATGATATTGGGGAGTGTTGCTGGAATGAAACTTGACAAGGAAAACCGGGGTACCCGGAGGAAAACCTGTCCCGCCTCCGCTTTGTCCAGCACAAATCTCACATGGAGTGACCGGGATTTGAACCATGGAACCCAGTGGTGAGAGGCCGGCGCGTTGCTGCCCGGGCCACGGAAGCTCTCCATTGTGAGTGTGTCTGAAAAGAACTGCACCACATCGGGACGAGGGGACAAGTTTTGTCTGGCTCCATGGCTGAATGTTTGAAATGCTGGCCTCTGATCCAAGGAGTTTTGGGTTCTATTCCCGGCCGAGTCCATTGGTTAATTCTCCTGGTTCGGGGGCTGGGTGTTCATCTTAGATAGAGTGCCATCATCGCAGGTGTCCTGTAGGACAGACTTGTACCAGGAGTCTCTGAAGGCCACACGCTATTATTATTATTGGGCAACCAGCCTTAACACTAATCCCAAGAAATATGAAAGATGCCCGCCCTTCGAAGAACTAAGGGGTCGGCAAAGGGAAATACCATGGAGGGGTGAAAATTAAAGACTCCCTTAGCCTTCTAAATCTAATAACATCGGGATCGGAGGAGAACATGAGTTGATCAAGGGTGGTCGGATAGGAAATATAAAAGTGAGGAGACTGGCACAAGTAAGTGGAAGCAATGCCAGACTCAGCTAGGGGAAACGTGATTGTCAATTAACGCTCCTACAGTGGGAGCTCCAGGTCCCTGGTTTAGTTACCTCGTACGACATGCAAGGGATACCGTGGGTGTATCGACACGTTGTTTTATTCGCTTCTATAACTTTTGTTTTGGAAGCCCTTTTCCAAAAAAAAAATCCTACCCCCACCCCCGAAAAAGTCCCGGGTACGGCGTTGACTATTTTGCACATAAGTACAGCTTTAATTGCTGAATTTATAAAGGTATGGAACGTACTCAGAGTTTGTGTAATAAATGGATGAGAGGGAGTAAGTCTTCAGTACATTCTGGATACTTGTTAATCTATAGGCCTACACGAATAAAAAATAACAAAACAGAACGAAAGAACATTTATTGGTGATACACGCCAGTCATGGTCGTGTCCCTTATGGCAATGAGAAGGGGGAGCATTTCCGACGAGTCACGCAACTGAATATACTCGTCGTTTCATGCATAGTTCAACCTAATCAAAGGAAAACAATGCGACCTTATTGTCGGATCCGGAAAATTTGGTCGTCTAATAACCTATCAACGGTGAACAAAAGACTGTCGGCCGGACGCCGCTTACATTATACATGCTTGAGGGAGTGGGGAAAAAAAAAAGCAGTGGCTCACCTGCATAGACAACGACAATCAACATTTACGCAAGCAAGCTAAGATTACTTATTCTTCAAAACAAGCCGCCAGACTCGGATCAATTACTTTAACTATACCACACAAATAAAAAGCACTTCGTCATTCTCTCTCCGTGCCAGAAATTCATATTTATTTTAAGGTGGCAATAAAGAACTTGCGTGTGGTCAACAGGAATACTGAAAGTCGAATCGAATACTCTATAATAGTGTAGTTTATATAATATTTCAAATCAAAGTGCCAGAGGCAATTATGTTTAATTGTAGGCTCTATTTCTGTAATATTTATTAATAGTACATAATGTCATTGGTAAAAAGTACAATGGCCAACAGGGTGGCAAGGAAATCTAGTAATCTAGTAACAGTTTACGATTGCGCTTTCTTATTGAACCTCTAATAGTCACTTTTGTCTTTATTTTATACTCCGACACTGACGCTGGTAAGTTTCCTCAGTTTGTGTGTCTGCAAACCATCGTATAACGTGGGGAGCTGTCCATGCAGTTCGTAACGGCACATAGAAGACAGGTCGTTTGTTGATGATCTGATAACATAGTTATCGTTCCAGTTGTAGGGGCTAGATATATGAATATGTGACTCATTTGATTGGATTCATTGTTGAAGTCAGTGACACGGGGACCGTAAGTTGCGTCTCCGGGTCAAAATATCTGTTTACTCGAAGGGTACGTAAGTTGTGTGGCGAGGTTCTGCAGAACTAAGGGATGTCCATCGGCATTAATTAATTGCATTCATTTTATAACAGAATTATGTCTTATTTACGGGTATATTGACCATGTAAACTGAGTGAGTCAAGAAGAAAGATAATGTGTGTGTGAGAACGTAAGTTATTGGAGTTTATTCGTAGTAATTAAAAATAGTGATTTCTCTTATCGTTCCCTTAATTCTGAGGATCGTGATCTCCAAGGAGGCTATTGGCCAGTTGTCTTCATCTCTTGAGGTCCTCCGCCAGACGTGCTGCACCAAAGATTTTCAACACAGTTATATTCTTGATAATGTTCCCTCACTGAGGGGGGAACTCATCCACTATCTCTCTTGCCGGGAGCTTTTCCGAGAATGATCAGTTTATCTATGCTGTCATTCCTACGTCGCAACTCTTGTACAACTCTTTGTTTATGTAATTGATGATAATCTTACTCTGGAGTTGAGCTGGTTTCTAATGGGATTAATGGTGCGAAATGCTGTCCAAGGTATGCGTACCGTAACTTTCTTCGCCGGTATCACATTTCAAAAGAATCAATTTTCTTCAGGCCTTTAGCACGAAGAGTCCACGTCTCGGCTCCAAAGAGGAAAACTGAAAAGATCAGTGATAGATATGGGCTTATGCCGTGTCAAGAAAACAAGGCGAAACTCTTTACGTCTCGCAGAGAACTTCGCTTGTACAAATGTAAAGAGTTTCGCCTTGTTTCCTTGGTACGGCATAAACTCTTATCATATCTACAAGTACGGACCGTAAAAGCGTCAATGTTATGATTAGTGATATCTATTTAAATTTTACATTGAGTAGTTCCGTTGTTGCTCGGCAGATTACGTGTTCTAAGTTGCGTAGTTTAGGCTTATTTTTGTTTTGTGTTTGGGTTGGGGAAATAGGAAATAATGTTTAAATATATATTAGTTTTGTTGGTAGGATACTTTTTTTTTTTTTGCTAGGGGCTTTACGTCGCACCGACACAGATAGGTCTTATGGCGACGATGGGATAGGAATGGCCTAGGAGTTGGAAGGAAGCGGCTTTAATTAAGGTACATCCCCAGCATTTGCCTGGTGTGAAAATGGGAAACCACGGAAAAACATCTTCAGGGCTGCCGACAGTGGGACTCGAACCCCCTATCTCCCCGGATGTAAGCTCACAGCCGCGCGCCTCTACGCCCACGGCCAACTCGCCCGGTGGTAGGATGCTTAGCCTATAAAGACAGTTTATTATATGGAGTTATACATTCCGCACTTTCTACACTTTATACTCATATAGGCACCGTACTAGGCACGATATTTCATGAGGCGTTTCTTTGCGGCTATCACAAAGGAAACAAGTTCCTTAAATAATCAATATAATACTAAATTTGTAATATTATTGATTTTTACGTCAAGCCCGCCTCGTGATCATGATTGTTAAGGCATCGAAGTCAAAACGGTCTGACACCGAGATTAGCTGGTTCGAGTCCCGTTGGTCGAAAAAGAAAGTTCACAATCAGAATGTTGGCCGGCAGGATAGGGGAGGTGGTGGAATAAAATTTCTAATCACTAGATTGCGTGCCAAAATCCTGGATTAAATTCCAAACCTCTCCGCAGTGCTTATATGGAGTGAGGGCATAAGACGCTGTTGATGGTGATTCGTCCGTTGGACGGGGACGTTAAGCCTTCAGCAGACCCCTTGGTGTTATTCGACAGGAGTAGGCTTATGTGCCGGCCCCATGTTTCACCCTCTCCCTTCCTACTACCACGTCATTCATTTCAACTCATTAACTCCTGTGATGTGGTTGACGTCAGGAAGGGCATCCGGTCATAAAACCCGCCACGACAGATTCATCTCACCTCATACCCGACCCCTTAGAGAAACGGGACAAAGGTGGGAGAAACAAACGACGGTGGTTTTTACGTCCCACTAACTACTTTTACGGTTTTCGAAGACGCCGAGATGCCGGAATTTTGTGCCGCAGAAGTTCTTCTACGTGCCAATAAATCTATCGACACGACGCTGACGCATTTGAGTACCTTCAAACCCACCGGACTGAGCCAGGATCTAACCTGCCAAGTTGGGCTCAGAAAGCCAGCTCTCTACCGTCTGAGATACTTAGCCCACATAAAGAAAATAAAAAGGCTTCAAGAGAATATAAGGTATTTCGCTGACAAGATTTCTGATAATTAGGTTTACAAACCTTCCGCTGTTGATATACTGTCGAGTAAACCTGCTGATTAGTATAATTCGATATTGTAGTTCAAGTCTCCGACATAATTAAATCACTTTTTAAGGCGCCTTCCCTTGTACTTTTGATATTTCAGCAACTAAGGAGAGTTTTAATTTCTGTTAGAGCTTAGGTGGAAACATAATAATATCTGCCTTAAGGATCAAGTATGAAGTTTTAACTTCAGTCCTGTTTCATTCATTTTACCGGTTATAATTAGGATACACCTCAGTGCAGTTTAGAATTGTAGTGCAGTTATTGAATTAGAGAGTATCTTTCTTGCTATATTGGTAATTCAGTTTAATTTAACGGCAGGCTTCATTTCCATTAGAGCATAAAGAAACGTATTTAATTTCGTTGTGTAATCATTGCGTAGTCCTTTCGATATTTCAACATTTAACGGTAATTTTTGTTTCTATTTTCGCCCAGTAATAATAATCTTTTGATATTCAATAATTAACGACAGATTTCATTTCTGTTAGCGCGTAGTAGGATAAAGTAATATAATTCATACAATACGCCTAGTAGTATTGTAATGTAATTAGTATATTAATTAATATATTGCTTTCTCTTTTTGCAGTGTGATCCTTGTGTAATATCCTAGAGACTATTTCTTTCTTTTAATTATTTTTATTCACAGAACGCGTTATTTTTTTTCGCTGAATGTCCATTTGTTCGTAAAGGAGAGTAAAGAATGGTTAAGGAATGCAGGTGTGGGGACTGTGAGTTTGAGCAGGCATTAAGAAGTATGAGAGAGAAGTTGGAGAGTTTGAGGGAGATAATTAGGATTTTCAGCAGGACAGGAAGGAAAGTAGGTCTCTCTCAAACAGTGTACATGATAGGTAGATGTACAAGAGGGATGGAAAAGAAAGAGGAAAGTTGTGAAAGACAGGTGGGCTAATGTTTTAAGGGGAAGGATATTCAAGGCAAAGGGCGCTATTCAGAGGAAGAATTTAGGACAGGTATCTATGAGAAATCGGTATGAGTCACTGCAGTTAGAACACCAGATGAAAGATGAGGAACAGGGAACTGTTTCAGAGGAGGGAGAAGTAGGAGGAAGGGAAAATGTAGGAAATGTAAATGTAAAGTAGAGGATAGGACAAGGGAGGTGAAACAGGGTCACTGTAGGGAGGAAAGGGAGGAGGAAGTAGGTTCTGTAGCCGCCAGGAAAGATAGGCGAGACCAAGAGGGAAAGAGATCAAATGGGTTGGGTGGATTTGAGACTGATGATAAAGGAAATCATTGTTAAGCATATAGGGAAAGTATGTGGAGGGAAGGGAACCAGGGTAAAGAGTTATACAGAAATTAGGTGAAGGTAGATGTTGAGGAAAGTAGAAGAAAAGGAGGAGGGTAAGTAGAAGATGGTAGTTTTTCACGTTGGCACTAACAATGTAAAGCGTTGAGGATGACGATGAGTGGAAACTTGTTAATACAACACGGGAAAAGTTTAAGGAAACGGAGATTGTTATCACTGGAATGCTGTGTAGAAGGGATACTGACTGGAATGTGATAGGGCATTTAAACGAGACTATGGAGTGGGTATGTGGTAAACTGGGAGTTTTGTAGATTCTAATGGGTGGGTAGGTGATAAACCTTCACTTGAACCACAGTGGAACGTGTAAGTTAGGAAGGTTGTTTAGAAGCGTTATAGGGAGTATATGTGAGGGAAACGAGGTGGTCTAGGGAGCGGTTGTGGTGGTGGTAGTGGTGGTTATTGTTTAAGAGGCAGTACAACTAGGCAATCATCCTCAAGACTAGGGTGCGGTAATATGAGGACGGGGGGTGAAAGTAAAGTAAGGATGACATAAACACATAACATGTAGATATATATACCAAATATTTTAATAGGACTTGAATCATATCTGAGAAGTGACATTACGGATGCGGAAATTTTCTCATGGAACTGGAATGGTTCTGCATTTAGGGCAGTCGCCCGGGTATCAGATTTCATATCATTTGTTTACCTAGTCTATTCTTAAATAATTTCAAAGAATTCTGACATTTATCGAAACCCTCCTCTGGCAAAACATTCCAATCCCTAACTCCCCTGCCCATAAACGAATCTTTGCTCCAATTTGTCCTCTTGAATTCCAAATTTATCTTCAAATTATGATCTTTCCTACTACTAAAACACCACTTAGACTTATTCATATATTAATAATCCACGCCATCTCTCCACTGACAGCTCGGCACATACTGCTTAATCGAGCAGCTCGTCCCCTTTCTGCCAGGTCTTCCCAACCCAAACTCTGCAACAGTTTGATAACGTTACTCTTTCGTCGCAAATCACCCAGAACAAATCTAGCTGCAATTTCTTTTATTTTTTCCGTTTCTCCAGTGAGTAATCTTGGTGAGTGTGCGTGATAAGATGCGAACTCCTACCGGACTAAATTCCAATTTTTCTTATTGTGTGTGCATGTTGAGTATTCAGTACGAAGGTGGGTTGAATCCTTTAAATTATTATTATTATTATTATTATTATTATTATTATTATTATTAGGGTGCCTGCGTGTGTGTGTGAGAAGACGCGAAATCCTGCGGGACTAAATTCCGGCACTAGATTATTTTTTCTTATTGTGTATGCATGTAGAGTATTCAGTACGAAGATTGGTTGGATCCTCTAAATTATTATTATTATTATTATTATTATTATTATTATTATTATTATTATTATTATTATTATTATTATTAGCAGTCCAAGGGTAAGAGTGCCGAGTTCGATTTCCAGTCGGGCTGGGGATTTTTTAATTTCTCGCAGCTCAAACGTTAGGTGCCAAGTGACGTAAACATTACATCAGGCAATTGCAAGTCTCCAGGGTTCAAATCTTCAGCTGAGAGCTGAATGCGGAAACAATAAACTTTGTATTCCCTGTCTCAGCAAATAAGTACTTCCAAGTCTAGTCAACTTGCTAGTACAGCCAATTTATATTTGCTGAGTTGGTGCTAATTGTCGACACTTAGTTTTCAGTGAAAGAAAAGCTCTTCATCGATTCCCGGTTGGGTTGAGGATTGTTTTTACATTTTTCTTCTTATGCACTAGCTCTTTAGTTCTTAGTCCAAGTGAGCTCCAGGCTCGAAACCCAGAGTAGGTGATTTTTCTCTCCTCAGAGATAGATATCCGAATTTTCGGAGTGAGATAATTGCATAGCACTTCAGCTTTGAGTCCAAGTGAGCTCCAGGTTCGAATCCTAGTCTGGGTGGGGATTTTTAATTTCTCGCATCTCAAACGTTAGGTGTTTTGAATTAAACAATAGCACTTCAGCATTGAGTCTAAGCGAGTTTCAGGTTCGAATCCTAATTCGGTCGGTGATTTTTAAATTCTTGCAGCGCTAAAGCCACGTGTTTCAATTAAACACACAAGCTTTTAACGTACAATCATGTTTGTTTGCTGCTCACGTAGAGGAGCCACGGGTTCGATTCCCAGTCAGGTCGGCGATTTTTTAAATTTCTTGTAGCTCGAAGGTTGGGTGTTTTGAACTCAACGCACAATCATTTAGTTACTATGGTAGTCAGCAGTCCAAGGAAAAGAGTGCCGAGTTCGACTCCCAGTCGGCGTGGGGATTTTTAATTTCTCGTAACTCAAACGTTAGGTGTTTTGAATTAAGCGCACGCTTTCAAGGCGCAGTCATTTACTTAGCATGATACTCTGCAGTCCAAAGGGAAGAGCCCTGGGTTCCATTCCCAGACATGTGTACCGCGAACTTTTTTCGGTTCTGAACACAAAGTTTTAATCTCTAAGTGATGTCAACAATATTGTAAGCTATTATAAGTCTCTAGATTTCAAAGCTATAAGCTCGAAATGTTACAATAAAACATTCAGTGTTCCAAATACTAAAAACCAACAGTGTGTTACGCATGAGCTCAGTTGCTAGCGTCTTTGATTGTAGCCGTTTAGCTTCAAGACCTTGAAATAGCTTTGTAAAGTTATGTCCCTATGAATGAAGCACTGTATTAAACCTTACACCATATCCCTAGTCCCGTACCACAATCTTGCCGAGTTCAGCTTTCAACGTTATGGCCCCTAAGAATAAAGCACATGTATTAAGCCTTACGCCATCTCCCTAGTCTTATCAATACAATGTGTAGCCGCCATCTTGTTTCAAGTTCACCTTTCATCAAGTTCAGCATCAAAATCCCCTAAAGTCTCCCTGGACCACGTCTCATCTTGTCTAGTTAGGTTAAGCCTGGGATCGAATCCCAAAGTTGAGTCTGTAACGCCCTTGTAAGAATAAGCCTTGCGTCAAATCCGTGTTAAGCTAGCCTCTTGTCCAGTTAGGTTAAGCTAGCACACTTGGCCATCAGACTTGAGTCTGTAAAGCTAACGTCCTTGTAAGTTAAAGACTAGGGTCGAATCAAGGGGCTGTGAGGTTAAGCTTGGAGTCAAATCCGTACCTGTTATGTGAAGCTTACACTGAGGAGGAGGAGGTAGTCATAATCTACTAAGTCTATGGAGCGGATGACCTTCGATGTTAGGCCCCTTTAAACAACAAGCTTCAGAAGCACTAAGTCTATGATGATGAGGAGGAGGAAGTCTATGAGGAGGCGCAGGAGGAGGAGGAATGACTCTGCTGCGGTTCAGCTTTGAGTCCCAAATATGCTTCCCAATGTTGCACCCCTATGAATAAAGCATATGTATTACGCCTTACACCAGCTCCCTAGTCCCATTAATACAATGTGTTTTGCCACCATATTGTTCCAAGTTCAGTTCTAAGTCCCTGAAGTTGCCTTCCAACGTTACGCCGCTATGAATCAAGCATATATATTAAGTCTTACACCATCTCCCTAGTCCTATTAGTACAACGTGTAGTTGCTAAGGTAGTGTAGGGAATGGCAGCCGGTTAGGTTAAAAGCTAGTCAGCGTGAAGTTAAGCCTGCACAATTAGCTAGAGTGTAAATTTATGTCCGAGATGGTGTAGGGAAGGGCAGTCGGTTAGGTTTACGCCTGGTCATCGTAATGTTAAGCCTGCACTTTTAGCCAGGGTGTAGGGAATGGCAACCGGTTAGGTTAACGCCTGGTCAGCGTAAGGTTAAGCCTGCACTTTTAGTCATACGCTAATAAGTCCATGAGGAGGAGGAAGATGAGAACGAGGACGTCTAAGTCCATGAGGAGGAGGAGGAGGAGGGGAAATGACTGCACTCGCTCAGCTTCGAGTCCCAAAGATGCTTCTCAATGTTACACCCCTATGAATAAGGCATATGTAGTATGCCTAACACCTTCTCCCTAGTCCCATTAATACAATGTGTGTAACCACCATCTTGTTTCAAGTTCAGCTCCAAGCTCCTGAGGTTGCTTTCCAACGTTACGCCGTTATGAATAAAGCATATGTACTAAGTCTTGCACCATCTCCCTAGTCCTATTAGTACAACGTGTAGCCGCTAAGCTAGTCTAGGGAAGGTCAGCCTGTTAGGTTAACGCCTGGTCAGCGTAAGATTAAGCCTGCACTTTTAGCCAGGGTGTAGAGAAGGGCAACCGGTTAGGTTGACGCCTGGTCAGCGTAAGGTTTAGCCTGCACTTTCATACAGGGTGTAAGGAAGGGCAACCTCTTAGGATTACGCCTGGTCAGCGTGAGGTTAAGACAGCACTCTTAGCCATTAACATCATGTAGGGTTAAGCCTGCACTGCTATGCATTTAGGCTGGGTATCGAACTTAGGTCTGTTAGGTTAACGCCATTAGGCCTGGGTCGAACCCGGGATCTGTGAGGTTAAGCCTAGACACATAGCCAGCATTACGTCATGTGAGGTTAAGTTCGCGCTCTTAGCTAGCAGCCCGTACCGCGCTGTGGCGTCACCCACCGGATCAGGGCTTGTCCAGGGGCCACCGGATTCCGGATGCCGCAGAACCCCCCCAAAAGTAACCGATCTTAATACAACCCCTAAATACCCGCAGAACCATATGAAGAGATGGTGGTGGTGGTGGTGATGATGATGATTATTGTTTTAAGAGGAAGTACAACTAGACAACCATCCCCTATAAAACATTAATCAGAGAGAGAAAATGGAAGGGTTCCGACACTTCGAAAAATGAAGATATCGGCCAAAGGAAGACGACGGCCACGAAGGGCGTGAAAATGAAAGAATTGCTGGACCTCGATGCTCTAATACCGTCGGGATCGGAAAAGAACAAGAGTTGACCAAGGGAGGTCGGATAGGATAAATGAAAGTGAAGAGCCTGGCACAAGTAAGTGGAAGCAAGGGCCCCGTGGTCACCAACCCACGCTCCCAAGTTGAGAGCCCCTGGAGCCCCTTACAGTCGTTACGACAGGCAGGGGATACCGTGGGATATATACTACCGCCCCTCCACAGGGGTGATATGAAGAGATCTGTAATATTTATTTTCAATTTCGTTTATGTGATTGCCTCAATGAAGGCCATTCTTTATATTAACACCCAGGTACTTACAATGATCCCCATGAGGAACTTCCACCCCATCAACACAGTAATTAAAACTGAGAGGACTTTTCCTCTTTGTGAAACTCACAACCTCACCTTTCATCACTTTTACCACCGTACCAATGTCTGCTGTCCATCTTACAACATTGTCGAGGTCTTTTTGCAGTCGCTCACAATCTTTTATTTTACTTACTACTCTCTATAGTATAGCATCATCCGCAGAAAGCCTTATCTCTGATTCCAGCTCTTTACTCATATAATTTGTATTATGTAAGAGAGAAATTAGTCTCTTAATGATTAAGGGATCACATACTTTAATTCTCTGAGTTCTATTTTCTATAAATATAGCTGTCTGTTCAGTCATTCTTTTGTCTAGTCCTGATTGCACTCATTTTTATCAGTATTCTCCCATGATCTATCCTATCAAAAGCCTTAGATAGGCTAATCACGATACAGTCCATTTGACTTCCCGAATCTAAAATATCTGCTACCGGTATATCTTTCTGGAATCCTACAATTTGAGCTTCAGTGGAAAAACTTTTGTGAACCCAAACTGTCTTCTAACAAACCAGTTAGTAATTCCGCAAGCATGTTTAATATCATCAGAATTAGTACTTTCCCAAAAGTTATATGCAACGCCTGTCAAGCTTACTGGTTCTATGTTTATCAAACTTTCCTTTATACGCAGAGGCTGCTACAGCAACTCTCCATTCATTTGGTATAGCCCATTCATGCGAAAAGTAATCTAATAAATACTTCAGATATTGTACTATATCCCAATTCATTGCCTGTAGTATATCCCCCGAAATCTTATCAATACCTCCGGCTGCTTTTCTAATTTTCAAATTCTGTATCTTATTGTATATATCTTTGTTATCTTAGGTAAATTTCAATACTTCATTACCCTAGTATTAGTCACCTCCTCCACCTGAACTTTATCCTTGTAGCCAACAATCTTTAGATACTGCTGGGTTGAGTACTTCTGCCTTCTCTAAATCCTCACATATACACTCCCATTGTTCATGAATGATTCCTAGAACGTTCTGCTTTGATGTCCGGTACCTATACTGACATTTTATGACCGTCAACTATGCTTGCCATTATGTTATACGTGGCTGACTTCGTCGCTAGATTGAATTTCCTCGTAATTTCTTTCAATATCTCCTTACTTCCACAACCATTTCTAACACCTTTTCTTTCCACCCTCGGTTTTTAATTTAAAGCGTCTTTTCCATTCCACAACATCTTTAAAGGTAAGTTACACTCCTGTTTTCACATTCCTCAAGAATTTCTTTAAATCAAGGGGAACCGGGTTCGATTCCCGGCCGGGTCGGGGATTTTAACCTTCATTGATTAATTCCAATATGGCTCGGGGCTAGTGTGTATGTCGTATTCAACATTAGAATTCTTCACAGATAGAGCCTCATCCTCACGGGCGCGCAGGTCAACTCGAAGGGCCTGCACCAGGCCTCTTTGGAGGCCACACGCCATTCAATTATTTGGTTGTACCAACAATGCGTCCAGAATATTCTTCCGTCTAGTTGGTTTCGGATTCATCTGTCCTTCCCAGATTAATTTATTTAACATTTGCTGGTCATGCTTTCTGTCATTCCTATTCGGCCCAGCCATCCCAATTGACATTTAGTAAATTGGTAAATATACAGTATGTATATTAAATTGCCTTATTCTATTCCTTTCTTTACAATACGTCTACAGTTTAATACTAATACTCGCCTGATTGGTTCGCTGTGTAGCGACTGGCGAGGCGCTAACTCGGTTACGTCATTCGCAGCCAGGCTACTAAACATTGGTTGTATGGGACAAATGCTGACCGTTTACACAGCTTCTTCTTCTTCTTCTTCTTCTTCTTCTTCTTCTTATTATTATTATTATTATTATTACGGGGTTACCCGTGGAACTGAGAGGTTAAAGAAGGTGCCGGGGTGAATGGGTCTAACTACAATGTCAAGAATTGAATTAAAACTTAAACTGAAGGTTATATTTTCAACAATTTCCAACTTCACAATTTTTACAGGTACAAGTAGCAAACATTAAACAAGATTGGGAAACATCCAAGATTAGTGGTTTCAACAGATCATGGGCTTCAAGCCCTCGCTTCACTTTTCCTGAGCTCCTAGCTCAAATTTACAAAGAGCACAAATTTACTCAAGGGCAGAAATCCCACAATGCACTGAGCACTTGCTTCCTAAATTACAATGTCAGGCCTCCCAGAGGCACTTTCACAACACTTGAAAAAGAGCTAACGTGCTCTCAGTTTTCCAAGCCTACGAGGCAACATAACATGAAACTCTAATAATCTCTGGCCTTACCAGACACTATTTAAAAAAAAATAGAAAACTCATTACACAGAGGTATCTAGTACCCAACCCACTGTGCCTTAGTGAAAAAGTACAGGTTATATAAACGGCCCAAGTACAATTTGAATGGAGTCGAAGACTGAGCTCCAAAACCTTAAAACCTATAGGGCACTTGGCCGACGAAACAGGGGCTATTCCCAAACTACTGAGGTTGCACGCATGGAAATAACTATAATACATTGCAGAAACAAAACGTGGCACCTCAAACCAAGATGAAGGGGAGCTCGAGAGGGTACATCACTCTCTATCCCTGATTTACAATTGAAGATTTCATGAAGTTATTACATTAGCCGGCAGAAAGTTACATTTTTAGAAAAGAAGGTTACATTGATGATTCGGACCTTTCCCTAGGGTTAAACTGCGGAGCTAGCAAGAAAGAAATAAAGATGTTATGTGGCCATTACCTGGTAGAAGTTCTAGCAGCTGACGAAGAGGCCTCCCGCCTCCTGCTTGACACACACACTCAGTAAGATGACGATCAATTGGTCAAGAGACGTGAAAATCCGCAGTTTACAAACCCTCGGGGAAAGTTCGAGACCATTCAAGATTAAACGAGCTACACCCTCTCAATTTTATTGGTTAATTTAAAAGTTACACTCAAAATCGAAGAAGAAGAAGAAGAAGAAGAAGACTGTGATTGGTAGAAAATTAATTACAGGAATTATTGATTGGTTGGATTTAAAACTGGCGGAAAGAAAAGATAAATATTGCCAACCCAAAAATAAATGGACAACAATTAGTAAAAAAACCTTATGAATACAAAACTTCTTTAAATCAAAAGTTCTCTCACTTCGCACCAGGGTGCATGATCACAGTATTTTGGTAGTGTCATCTATGGGAGACTGTTAAAACTTATTGATGAATAGCAAACAAAACAAGTAGAAATTCACACAGTACAGGAAACTTCACAATAACAAAATTACATCCGATTTCTGTGGTGACATCTTCTGAGTAAAGTTCTAAGTAGGTGTAGTTTCAATTTCACTGTTTCACCAGTAGAGGAGCTCTTTTAGGCGCTAGATTTAAATGCGCGGCATTGGGGTTTACCTCCCGGTACAATTATTATTATTATTATTATTATTATTATTATTATTATTATTATTATTATTATTACTATTATTATTATTGTTATTATTATTATTATTATCCGGCTGCCCTTCCCTACCAGCTCGTAGACATCTGGCGCAAGGGCTACTAGGCAAGATGACCGCTATATATTAACTCTATACAATGTTTCACGCTCTCTCATTAACGTTCTTTTAAGTTGTTGATTCACTAGGAATTTTGTAACATCGAGGTCATCAGCTTAATGTACTTTTATTTGTGTACAATTTGTTTAACAACCTGTGTTACTGCAGTACCTGTAGTAGTGCATTAAAATGTACTCGGGTTAGGTTGGGAGTGAAAACAATCCCTATTTTAAAAACTCATTGTCTTCTCAACCGATCGTCTTAGAAAACTGATTCTTAGCTTAAAACTTACCCAAAACTATCCTCTAACCCACGCGATTCCAACTAAAGTGCTCACATGGCCCCGGCAGCAGCCCCGGCGCTGTGCTGTAGCCCCGGTGAGGTTGTGGGGAAGGAGGGGAAGTGGCAGAGGCAGAACAAGTCGTCAAGTCAGTGCGCAGCTTACGAAAACAATATTATTTATGACAAGTCTGTGAATACATAAACAATTTATTCTGCTCATACATTGCGTTTGCCTTAATGTACATTTAGCGTTTAAGTCGTTTGTTGACACCGTTTTGCGGCAACTAATTTACCAATATTGGGTACAATCGATTTGGCAGTAGAAACTCTAAGCACAGCCTCTAAGACAACATCAGACAGAGAAGTACTAGTCCTACATTTATTTACATTCAGAATTGAAAATCTCTCTTCGCATGCATAAGTTGTACCGATCACTGACGTAAATTTTAAGGCAAGTGCATGCAGTCTGGGAAATTCTTGTGGATGAACACCTTTGTAAAAGGAAATTAAATAACCGCTGTAGTGTTAGTACCTGTCCTTTAGGACTGCATTGCACTGTAATTTTATCAGCCCTGTTTGGAAATATGATGGTGATTTTCAGGACGCGCTCAAAATGGGGTCATAAATATTCCAAGTTGAGATGCCATATCATTCATTCATTTCTTTGAATTGAACATTGAATTCATGGTGCAAAATCTGTAACGATGTTCGTAAGTAGATAAATGTAATGATTTTAATGAAGTAAAATTGTCAAAATTTCCGGCTTCAAGATGTCTTTTCCATAACAAACCCTGCATTTTAAAAGTCTTAATTCTATCACACATGGTGCTAATCATTGTGTTTCTCCATTGCAATTAAGTATTTAAATCATTCAAATAAGACGTTATGTCCGCCAAGAAAGCGGGGTCAGGTAACCATTGTTTATTCCGCAAAGTTGGTTGTGGAGAACCTTTCATCTCCATGAACAGAGCAATTTCTTCAATTATTGCAAAGAAGGTTGCTAGCACTTTCACGCAACTTAACCAGCACACAATACAATAAAAGAGAATATTGCTACATTCTGTCTCGAGATCTTTTAAAAATTATTTGAACTGCCGATGGTTCAAACCTTGCTTTGTGCAGAAATTTACACATTTTGACACAGTATCCATAACAGATTTAAATTTGCGAAAGTTTTTTGCTCATAATTGTTCTTGATGTAAAATACAATATACTGCGTGGAGTAGGTGGGGAAGGAGGGGAACGGTGCTGCTGAGTGCAGCGCTGTTGCGCCCCAGCACTAAGTGCTTGAGTTGCAAAGGCCTGCTCTAACCGGTAATATATACCAACTCACTTCTAATTGTTTCTTTTCAAAATTTCGGGGTAAAATACCTTATAACAGAAAAAAGGTCTCGGCTGATACTTTAAACGACTTCTGGAGTAAAAAAAAGGTTGGAGTGAAAATACCCCTTAATTAAAAATTCAGTGTCTCTCAATGTCTCCTGATCTTTAAATTTGTCGAAAATTAACCTCTAACAGGTGGTGCATATCAACTTAACCCCGATTGTTTTCTTGAAAGTTTTGGGGTGAAAATGACTTCTAACGTTGCAAAAAGTCTCGGATGATACTTTAAATGACGTTTGGAGTAAAAGAGGTTGGGGTGAAAACATCTCTTAAATTAAATCGATCGTCTTAGAAAACTGATTCTTAGCTTAAAACTTACCCAAAACTATCCTCTAACCGGTGATATATACCAACTCACTCCTAATTGTTTCTTTTTCAAAATTTGAGCTTAAAATTTATCAAAGATTGTCCTCTAAGCGGTGAGATATATCAAATCACTCCTCGACTGTTTCTTTTAAAAGTTTCGAAGTACACATTACTTTTAGCGTTAAAAAGTCTTGGGTGATCCTTGAAATGATATTTAGTGTAAAAATTACCTCGGGTGAAAACACCCTTTAACTTAAAAATTATTTATCTCTTCAACCGGTAGTTGTAGACAATTGTTCTTGGGCTTAAAATGTTTCGTTTACCTACCTTACATCTTCACATAACGTATATTTGCAAAAATATGGGGTTGGGGGTGCTTGGAAAATAACCAGTTTTGTAGTTCCATAGAGGTGAAGCATCCATGGTGCGCAGAATTATTTAGTTTATATTACGGGTCGAATCGTGTTGTTGTTTTCTGTACATTACGTACAGTTTGCCGACGTTTCCAATATATTGCAGTATTCTTTGTCAAGGCGACTGAAATACCCCTACTCGATACGAGTTAATCAGTCTCCCAGGCAGCATTCGAAATGTCGGCAAACTGTACGTAATGTACAGAAAACAACAACACGCTCCAACGCGGAAAATAAACTAAATAATTTTTTAGTTATTCTTAATTTATAAGTTATCTTATGTACGCTCTTATATGAGTAACTCTAGCTCAAGATTGATTCGCGTATGCTTTAGCTAATTGTGTTAAGAAGGTGAGATTGAGGTGGAGATTGATGTGTAAGCGGAAGTGAAGATGTAGGTGCAGGTGGAGGCGGAAGTTGAGGTGGACGTGGAAGTGGAGATAGCACACACACTCGAAACATTTTTTTGCTATTTTTGCTTTACGTCGCACCGACACAGATATGTCTTATGGCGACGATGGGATAGGAATGGCCTAGGAATTGGAAGGAAGCGGCCGTGGCCTTAATTAAGGTACAGCCCCGGCATTTGCCCGGTGTGAAAATGGGAAACCACGGAAAACCATCTTCAGGGCTGCCGACAGTGGGCCTCGAACCCACTATCTCCCGATTACTGGATACTGGCCGCACTTAAGCGACTGCAGCTATCGAGCTCGGTACTCGAAACTTTAATCTACAGATAAGTTTAACGCGTGCGATATGATAGCGGGGCAGATCAGTTGTCACACTAAGGTCAGACATGCAGTGATCACCTGGACATGGTTATGCATGTTTAGACATGTTTGCTGACAGGCCTTCTCTCCCTCTCTCTCTCTCTCTCTCTCGTAAACTCAAGTCTTTATATATGCTATGAATAGCAATAACTTACTTAGTCGATGAGATACTGTGCTTGAGAGCTGTTAGCTTTTTAGTTCATCATGACAAGAACATTGGGAGTTAACGAACAAGGCTTTAAAGTGAGCAGAAATAAATTTGTGTATAAGAAAGTAGCTGTGTTCGTTGCACTGTATTGTGGGCACCAAAAACCGTGAGTTTAGTATTTAGGCCACTTTCCTCTTACTCTTTGCAAACAGACAAAGATAAAAAGCAGACGTAATGAATTAAAAATAATTTAGGACTGCTGTGGAAAGAAAAAAAGTATTCGTTATTACGTTCTAGCAATGATCATGAAAGCTTATTTGTCAGGAGCAGATCTAGTGTTTGTCAAAGATTGTGAAAGGAAGGAAAAGGTACGCGAGTGTCTACCACCAACATGTAAAGTTAGAGATCTGTCTACCATTTCAAACCCATCTCGAGGAGCACAGTATGGAAACGATTAAACAATCTTTATGCCATGTGTTTATGCCCTTTGATTAGTTGTGTCGCAATGCATGCTGGGGTGTGAGCGACCTATGTAAATTGAAATGTTCAAAACTCGTCAATGAGAAAGAAATATTTTATAGTGTAAAGCTATCACGGCATTTCTGTCTGGTACTAAGTGTAACACGGTTGAAAAGGCGATTGCAAAGTTGTGTGCTTGCAATAAGAAACTAAACACTTTTACTGAAGACGAATTGAAGCCATTACCAAGGGCATTTCTAGTGAATGTACCTGTGAATAATGTAAAGAAGATCTGAGAGAAAGTGCCTCGTGAATGGGCGCAAGATCCTGTTCTGTCGAATCTTCAAACGTGTAGTCTATATCTTCCACATGTAAGTTTATCTAAGAGACCCTCAGTGAGACAAGGCCGTACGTGGCAACTGATTAAACCGTATCACGGACCTAAAACTAACGAGTTGACGTCGTTTATGAACACTTATCATGGCTGCGAAGAGAGCGAACAAGCATACGCAGATAAAGATAAAGAAACATGCTGGGAGAACGGTGAGGAATCATGCTGGGCATGGGCTTATCAATAAAACAATTGATCTTCTTCCTTTTGAGCTTCATCTTCCCAGCTACTAATGCTATGGCCCAGGCACTCGACTCGATGTTCGCTTGGCGCATGGTGATCCTGGTATTAATATGTTAGATGCTGTTTGCAAAGAGCATGATATTGCTTACCGTGCTAGTAAACGTGAAAAGAAACCTGAAGTGAGACGTGTATAAGATGAAAATCTGCTTCGTAAAGCTATACAGCGTGTAACGTCACCTAATGCTACAGTTTTTAGAAGATACCAGCGCTTGCCGTTCCTGATGCAATGAAAGGGAAACTGTTGCTTGGTGGAAGCATGTAAGACGAAGACAGTAGAAAAAACTAAGGACTAAACAGACTGACTTGATGAGAAACTTTACACATGCTAAAATAAATATATGTGTGAAATATAGTTACTTTTTGCTTGATATTTTACGTTATTTCATCACTCAATAATACCCAGGTGATGTAATTCCTTCCCTACTTCTATAATATCTGATTCGTGACCTGTGTGACCGGCAATTTGAGAGGCTCTTAACAGTTTCAAACATTCTACAAGTAGGCTGGGGTCATTCCAGTATCTTATGTCTGCATAGGGCAACAGATGTTTATAGATAACATTGAGACCATGTGCAGACAACCTAGATACTTGCGAATCCTATTTGCAATTACAGATTCTGCTCTCTTGTATTTACGTCAAGTAGCGTTAGTAGAAAAATGAATCAAACTATACTTCTTACGATGACCTGGTGTAATTATTTTATTGTCGTGTATCCGAGAGATGAGGAGTTCTAAGTGACCTTTAGTAGGTTTATAGGTGACACCTTTTACGACGATACTGTCGCTGTTAACCTTAACCTCAGCTTCACCTACATGAAAACACTCATCTTCATAGTGAATACCGTAGGTTGCGTCGGTGTGTCCTGTAAAGAGTTTTCTTTGTAAGGAGCGAAGAGAGAACTGCGGGTGTTTTGAATAAATGTTTCAAAGCGATCACGATATGCTCGGGTTATAACTTCCGATAAGGCCGGTAGATCTTCTTCTAATGTATAGGTGTTTCTGAAATAACATCAACCGGGCGAGTTGGCCGTGCGCGTAGAGGCGCGCGGCTGTGAGCTTGCATCCGGGAGATAGTGGGTTCGAATCCCACTGTCGGCAGTCGTGCAGATGGTTTTCCGTTGTTTCCTATTTTCATACCAGGCAAATACTGGGACTGTACCTTAATTAAGGCCACGGCCGCTACCTTCCAACTGCTAGGTTTTTCCTGACCCATCGTCGCCATAAGACCTACCTGTGTCGGTGCGACGTAAAGCCCCTAGAAAAAATAATATCTGTAGTCAAAAACTTCACTTGTTGAAGAGTAAAGAGAGGTTTAGTTCTTTCTCTTCTTCCTCTTTTCCTTTTCATCCTGCTTCTCCTCTTCCTCTTTTCCTGTTCATCCTGATTCTCCTCTTCCTCATCCTGCATCTCTTCTTCCTGCTTCTCCTTATCTTGAGGTGTTTGCATAGTAACATAACTTGTAGTAGGTGCAGACGATGTGGTAGAATTAAAAATCTCTCTTAGAGCTGTACCGATTTGCGTTTACAAAAATAAATCAGTACCTGTCTGGATATTTTTAAGCTCTTTAAATTTGATCGATTATTGTTTGTGGCCGTTCAATGCGCTGCGTAATCTCTTTGTATGATGTTGACATAATGTCGGTTTCGGATCAAGTGCTGTCTGTAACCGCTATGTTGATGCTTTTAAAATGATCAAATTCCATGTGATACCGGCCATAATGAACATCGCTTTCTTTATCAATAACTGAGAATCCATAACATTGTGATGACCAACATGTAGCACACAGACTTTTAAAATCATTGAATGTCATATCAGTGTTAACATGATCATCATACACGTGTCACATGTTGCGTCATCTTGTCGAAAAAGCTCAATGATATTGGCGTTGACACGTATCAACTGCTTAGGTACACGAGAATAGATTTGACATAAATTTAACAGTCTTAATATTGATGACGTCCCACACTAAATTATACGCGAATAACGTCTTGTTGTTATGTCGTAACATCGTCAAAGATCATGAGGAAATTGGGAACGTATACAGCGGTTGACAGAGTGACTTTGCGAAAATGAAAAGTATTTTAGAAGCGTATGCCATTTCAAGAGTGATGAGTGTGAGTAAAAGATTTGTCTTTCCGCATCCCTATGGCCCGGTAATAATAGATCGAATGGTAGAGGGAAACAATTTTCCATGATGACTTTGCGTAGTTGTAACATAACTAGGTAGGAGATGCGACGCTATGTCATTAACACTTAGTGTGCTTTGCTGCTTTATAATCTTCATACTAACTGAATTAATATATCGTACTTGATAGGTATATATAACGAATGAGGAAAGAGATAACTCTCAGTTTGAAAATGGCTGTTAACCAGAACAGTCTTGTACAGAATTGTGAAATAACCGTATCTCAATGTTATGAATAATAATAATAATAAGATGATGATGAAGAAGGAAAGGAAGACTGTAGGATGGAGACCGGTTGTGAAGGCAGCGCGCAATGCTATTCAAGGAGAATACAATCCACGAGTAGCTATCATTTTACGCGCAACAAGAGCGATAATTTCTCCGAAGAGTAAAGGAATGTTTTGCAAACGTAATCGAATTATTCCTGTACCGATACGAGGTGGATTCCTTCCAGCGTTGTTTGCTGGAATAGTGACCTTAGGATCTCTGCAAGGTGGCATTAGTGCTGAAGCAAGAACTGTCAAGCCTATAGAAGTGGCAAAACAGCAGTTGAAGGAAAGTGAACGTCATAATAAGGTGATGGTGGCAATTGTATTGCGAGGTAATGGTGTATACATGAAGCTAGCACCATACCAAAAAGGCCTCGGAATCTACATATCGCCAAAAATCGTCTACTGAATGCACTGCCACATCGAGCTCTCACCCACGAAGAAGTTGCTATGTTTGCTAAACAACTAGGAATTCACAATTTTCACGGTGTGTTTATGCGAGATCAGTTACCAGCATATGCATGTCAACGTGAGAGTGCTGTGATCAACTTAGATAACAGTCGTGGACCTGGAACTCATTACGTTGCCTACGTAAAGCGTGATTCTAAGGTACAGGGTATGGTATTTCAATAGTTGTAGAGACTAACCTCCATTTCAGCTCATACACTATTTGGGAACCAGTGCAGTCATTGTTTACAATAAAAACCACGCAGAAAAATGAAATACACGCATGTGTTGTCGATTATCTCCAAAGTTGCTATATGAAAGCCAGACTGTAGACAAAGGGCATCGGTGTGCACATGATGTCCAACGTTGCAAGAATATTTACCGTACGCGGAGAAGGACCTGAAACAACCTCCACTTTAATCAACCGATCGCACTCAATCATCAGCCTCATAGTCGTGGACTGGTGTCATTTGAAAGCTACAATATAATCTATAACGTGCGAGATGGAATAAACAAGCTGTACTATGACGAATATGTACTAACGCTACCACCAGCCATTTATTCAGTAAACGATGTTAATGGCTACATTGAAACTGCGTCAACTGAACAGTTTGGTGATGAGGGGTTTGGTAATAATAATTATAAGGTCTCTCTTACTGTAAACAACATCACGCATAAATGAGCCATTGAGTCTTCTTTCAGGATTGACTTTCAATTACAATCTGATTCCATTGGACATTGCTCGGATTTTCATCAAGAGAACTCATATCGAACATACGTCATGAATCTGATCAAGGAGATGATCCTGTGAGCGTAGCACCCATTAGTGACATCACCTTAGGCCTGTCAATAAACACAATCAGCTCATTCATTTAGATCATCATACGTACGTAACTTACAAACTTCATCTAAAACCAGTATGAAAAAATCTATAAAACACAGTGTACATCGAGGAGACTTACCACACGTTTGCGAAGAGTCATCGAGTTGACAGCAGTGCATAGACAAATTTTCCAAGACTTACGTTATACTCTACTAAAGCAATATGGAAGAGATGCTAGACATAAGGAGCTATATAGGAACTCAAGTAGATGTGTACGAAGTGCGCTCCATTCTTATCAACATTTTACGTTTGGACTAAACAACGATGAAATTCGCATAATTATCAATCAGCAAGATGTATTCACCCTACCTCATGAACGTTATATCTATATCGAAGGACCATTATATAATGTGGACGAAAGTGGCCCGAGCACATCTCAACTGAACAACCACGGTCTGGCCTTTCTGTTTTCTGAGTCGCGTTATGAACTAAATAGTGTAGACATAGATACATCGAGGAAAGATTGCATTAGAAGTGCAATGAAACTCTGCCCTTCTTTTAGTGCTGAACAAAGTAATGTCTTACGGATGGCAGGATGGTGTTTAGAAGCTGGATGATTAGTGAGGATGGTAAATTTTCAGGTATGTGTTTTGAGGCTGGCATTATTTCGATGCTCAACTGGCGGCTGTGTCTGTAACCTTTTACGGTATCATAGATAATCTATGACGGTAAGCTGGATTATTATTATTATTTACAGATATTAGTAATTCTTGTTGTGAATAAACTTGAAGTCATGTCTATATGATATGTTTATTATTATAGCAATAATATCTCAGTAATGATAAACACATGGGTGATACAAAATGGCGCAGTCGTATGCGGATTTTTTAGTGATAAATTAGACGGGTTTAGTGGCAAATGTCAAAACAAATACAAGCAACGATACCTGCACATGATTTCCGGTTCTAAAACAGAAATACAAGGTTCACGTCAGAGGGTTCACTTGTATGAGAAATAATTGCTTCAAAATCAACTTAAATCGCTCGTCGTAACAGAAAAAACATCAATCATGTTTCAAACAACACAAACTACCACACAAGACGCTAATGTTTGTCTAAACGTAAGTAACCGTGATGCATTCTCATTAAAATTGGATGCACTGAGGGTAGAGGAGTAGGTACCATTTGCCGATTCTGGCGCACTTATAAACGCGTTTCTAAATTTCTCAATTTTTGCGTATTTTTCTCAGAATTTAATACTTTCTAGATCTCATCCCACAAAAAACGTGAAAGATCCTAAAATCACTAGTTTTTCGACAATTTACACAAAAGTTAAAAAATCGCAATATTTCGTTCTGCTCCACAAAATCCTGCACAGTTTTTGTTCCTAATAAATGAAGACCTGTATAACTTGTAACGACACTAAGAAATTCAAACATTTTGCTATCCACAGAAAATCTAGATTAAACGAATAAAAAAATAATGTAAAAATAAAAAGCAACGAGATGAATATAACTGCGAAGATTTGGAATATAAAGGTTGTTAAACATATATTTTAACTGAAGCCGTGTTAGAATTTTTAAGTAAATATCCTAATATTCCAGAAACAAAACCAAAAAATATTTCTCAATTATGGTGGAGAACTGCGAGCGATGGTTTAAAGTATAGTTATTTTGAATATATTAATACAGACGCATATTGTCCCAAAGATTTTAAAAGATTTATATGGAGAACGTTTCCCATATGATAAGAAGAACATATTAAACGAATTGTGGTGATAGAGAGAGTGAAACCTAAAATCAACCCGGGAGAATAAAAATAAAGGTATAAGAGTTCCAGTTTTTTAACACTGAACTAGTTTTTAATAATATAATTAGTGGTATGGATTATATTGTTGAAACTAAGGATAGATATATTTTAAAATAATAAACCCAGGTTCTGGAGCACTTTCAACATTTTTCAATATTTCGAAGTTTTCCGCATATTTTTCTCAGAATTCCATAACTTTTCACAAAAATCACCCATTTTTAGCAAAAATCACAAAAAGGTAAAATTTCAATAAAATGTTAGTAAAAATAATAAATCACCCATTTTGGTAAAAATATATAAAAATTTGTAGTTTTATAGAATCGCAAAAATAAAATAAAAATCAGTTTTTACCAAAGGTAGCCAAAACATGGTAGTTGAAAGTAAAGTAAGGAGCTTTTTCACCTATATTCAACAAAGTTTATTGTACTTTATATCAATAAGCGCATCATATTAAAACATATTAAAAATTATTATTATTATTATTATTATTATTATTATTATTATTATTATTATTATTATTATTATTATTATTATTATTATTATGATTATTATTATTATATCTGTTCTGGGCTTTGTGTGGAAGGCAGATATGGTGAAAGAAGGTGCGGGCTTGAATGGGTCTAACTACAACGTCAAAAATTGAATTAAAACTTTAAAAGGTTATATTTATTTTCCGAAAACAAAATTAACAATCTTTTTCACTGAGTGAACATAACAACATTACAGGTACAAATAGCAATCCTTAAACAAGGAAAGTCCAAGATTAGTGATTTTTACAGATCCTGGGCTTCAAGCCCCTAGTTTTACAATTTTTCAAATGGAAGTGGTATTACTTAGTTAAGACTCTGTAGATTTCGTTGTTATAGATGAATTGAGGACCGTTTTTCCAAAACTCGCTCCTTGCAAAATCATAATTTTTCAGGAGAGACAAAAAACTGGTTAGACAATAGAGTAAAACGGATAATTTGACAAAGTACATCTTAAACAGTTTATTTGTTAGTTACAATCTGATATAAGTATTGCCAAAAGCACAAATTTGAATAGTTTTTACAAAAAAGCTAGGGTAAAATGTTCGTTTTTTTCAAAACTCGCTTATTGCATAATCCTGTTGAGTAAACATTTTCTCCACAGCATATATAAAACAAATTTAAGAACATACAATGTCAGAATTTACACACATACATTATCACAATACTATAGATGAAGAATGGTAGTGGTAATAGTATATACGATACCAGTGTTTCAAAATTTAACAGACATAAAATTAATGAATCTCTGTCTTTATTGACTAGACCTCTTTATTTCTCAAACAGTTTCCCCAACTTCTGTATCCTCCATCATATCACTTACATTCAGCGTTTTCTTGGTATGTTTTCCCTTAAGAACCGCTTCATAGAACTCCTTAGCTTTCCCAGGTATTTGTATGAATTTCATTAATTTTGCCATATCTTGGCTCTTTTCCTTACTAACGTGATTTAATATTTCCATTTTTGGAGCCAAATACATTTCTTTGAAGGAAATCTTTCCTTTATTGAGTATTTCTACAATGGTTGATTCACCAGTGTATGTGTGTCGAAAAATGACTTGTACCTTGAAGTTTTCATGTTTTCTGTATTGAATGATGCGGGTTTTCGTGATGTTGAAAGGTAGTTTCCCTTTCAAAATCTTTCTTGATTTTGCCTTCAGATCATAGATTTTCCAATCTTTTTGCAGTATTCTCATTGTCCGTGACCACTGAGTAGGCTATGATACTTCATAGGCGATACAATCTCTTCTTTCTCTCTGTATTTTTTCTCTACGTTCCCAAACACTCGATCTGGCGGCAAAAAGCTATGACCTCGAATGGGAAAATAATGTTCAAATGATGTAAAACTTTAGACTTTTCCAGGAAACGTGCCACAGATGCTAATAAAATACTATTCTTATTTTGGGATACACACGAGTCTGAAAATAGCCTGAGTTTTTTTTAATATCTAGCCCCTTCCTTGCGAAGATAATTTTCTAAGTGCTCAAGATAGTCTTTTACACTCGAAGCTATTTCATTCGCTCCATGGCCTCCTTTTGTCTCCAACCACGTATAAAAGAATCCTTTAATTTTGTCCAGTCGTTTTTCATTTGTCATGACACAAAGATTAACCATGCTTGTCTCAGTAAAATGCTTCCCCTATAGATACTTTAGGAATGGGTTGATTTTGTTGCATGTCAAATATAACATCAACATGGCTATCATCCTTTTCTTTAACTATGGTGAAAAATGCATTAGCTCGTGCTTTGTGTAATTTATAGTTTATTCGAGCCTTGTTCCTTACAACGTCATTTTTCGTATCTTTAATTATCAATAAAAGTTCTTTACACGTCGAACATGTATCTGAGTGTGGATTCCCAAAACCTAAATTGAATTTCATATAGAAAATTTGCTTGTACTTTGAGATTGAACATTTTGATTTCCCTTCTAAATCTCTTTCTTTGCAGAACCGAATGAACATTTTATTGATATTAAGGTCCGGAGGCAAATACGCTCGTGTACACTTATTGCGACTATAGTGGCTTTGCCTACACTTATATTTCAATATGTGATGAATAACTGCGTCCGTAGTTTCCTTACATGTCAGCAAAATATCCAGCAGTCTAGCGACGTTTGCTGTTATGAGCGAGTTTTGATATACCACATATCGTAGTAATGAGCGAGTTTTGGGAAAACGACCCATATTTAGCGGCTTGTTGTGATGACAATAAACAACTTTTGCTAAAACCAGTTTAAGGACGTGAAAGCCAAGTGACCTAACATTCACGTCCCGTATATAACTCAATTCACCCAATTTTTGCAATGAGCGAGTTTTGAAGAAACGGTCCTCAATTGGATGTTAGTGATAAGGAAAAAGAAGCTTTAAAATCAGCAAGAAAAGTCATAAAACATTTAGAATCAGAACGTCACAAAGAAATAACTGATTATTCTACTACACACTTAGGAACAATAATTTCAAAATACTTACCTTTAATGAGTGATCCTAAGTTGGGTTAAGATATGATGAGGATTTCCATAATTAGTTTATAGGTGATTCAAAAGTTGAATTTCATAATGATGATATTATAATTAAAAGTAATAATTTTAAAGCCACAAAGGGCTTAATGCTATTTTTAAACATCAAATAAATTACCAAACGTTGATGATTATACCAGATGAAGACAAAACTACTTATGGACAAATTTCAAAAATGAAAAACGCAATGCATCAAAATAATGATCCGAATAATCCAAAACCTAAAAGTAGTGTGGGTGAAAAGTATAATTATTCGATAAGTGATATATGGCATTCAGAAAAATCAAATAGAATGCAAAGATCTGCATCTCTCTCCACTCCTCCTAAATCTGGTTTGATTTTGTTAAAAATATTCAGAAAAACTGGTTGAATATGTTTGGATGAATAATGTTAGAGATTCAATAGACAAATTAATGGTTATCCATGGTGAATAAAATGCTGGTATTAAAGCTTTATATAAAGCTTTATTTAAAGCAAAAATGCTTTGCACTATGTTTAATAATTTTGTTATTAATAATCCTAAAGGAATTACACGCCGAATTAGATTTGTAAATACCATTCCTCATACTTTCTGGAAATCAGAAAAACATGGAGAAGGATTAATTAATTGGGCTTTAAATAATTTATCTATACCTGAAATGTATTTGCCAGGATATTCGTATTGCGGTCCATTTACTTAACTTAATGAAAGATTAGCTAGAGGAGATAAAGGAATAAATCAATTAGATGAAGGTTGTAAACAACATGATATTGCTTATAGAGATTACTAAGATTTGGAACGTAGACATGAAGCTGATAAAAAATTACAACAGGCTGCAAAATAAAGGATATCTAGAGATGCAGATTTTAAAGAAAGATTAGCAGCAACAGATGTTACTGGAATTATGTTTGGAAAAAGAAAATTATGAATGGGTATTGAAACAGATGAAAATGATTGGTGTCTTTAAATATTAATATTTTCCTTCAATAAATGAAAGGATTTAGTATTGATTATGATATATTTTCAAAAGGGAATGCAACACCTAAAGCTGTTAAAATAAAACTCTGAAACGAAGATTTAAAAACGAATAACTTTTTAGATACATACTTAAAAGATACACAACAGAATCAGAAATCAACCAAAATTTAAAAAGGTGGAAATTTGTTATTAACATTAGCTATTCCAATTGTGAAACAAATATATTGAACCCATAATTCTACCATGATAAAATTTTCAGCGAAATATTGCAGCTACAAATAACTGCTGGTGCAGCCATATTCCTTATTGCGAGATTATCTTACCCTCCGAGAGTGACCAGTCACCAGCAGACCTCACCGTGGGTAGCGAGCCAACTCTTCGGGCATTGTCGAGACACCTCGGCTGACTTCGAGTATTAAATAAGTAACAATACATAATAAACCTTACCAACGGGAGATTTTGGCAATATCATTAATCAAGGAATAAAGAATTAAAATTTGTAAGAAATATTAAGTGAAAATGCACAGGATGGAAATGAATATAACTAGGCCTGGAGAAATCTGGACATCCATTCTAATAAACTGTCCGCGCGTGTCAAGGCCAAGCAAACAAATTACTGCGAAAGTCTCTACATGAAATTAATTTATTACGTCCGTTACAAGCATGGGAAAAATTAGAAAACAACACCATTATGCCATGGAAATTAGGTGGAATTTTGGAGTGAATTTGAGGGAAATTGGTCCAGTGGTTAAGAAGTTGATGATTGTACCACAACACCCCATGGCCAGAGTAGCGTCATTTGGGAGCCTATAAATATCCGTACTTTGGGGACAGTAACACACTCACTTGTTAGATCGTCGCGGATTCGGTTCGCGTCGTGCTAAGTCTTGAATTGTTCTTCAAATAAACTTGTGAGTTAGTGAATTGAGAGATTCTTATAAAGTTATATTGTACCGAACGGTAACGGTGGAAGGAGTTGGTTGAATTAATAATACATTTCTTGAACTTCTTTCTGCAAATGAAAATCGAAACTACATAACTAACTTTCGTTTAAGTATTGTGTGTCTTGGAAATCAGCGAGGGGAGTCGTAGACTAGCCAAAGATAAGCTCGAGTCTGATATGTCATGAACACCTGTCGTAAGGGAGGGTGAGCGAATTGTAGTTCTCACAAACAGTTTGGTTTTCTCCAGCGGGCGTGATATGCAGCCAGAGTAGTGCGTTATTTGTGTGTCTTTAAAATTTGCAAGTGTATGATCGATGTAATTGTAAGTAATGTATAAGAAGATAATGTATTCTCCAGTCATGTGTGGCTGAATCTGAGACGAGCTGCCTAATACGTAGCCAGGATCCCTGAGATGACATATTAACAGGTCTGTCTAAATTGAATATAATGTTGTAGATTAGATTGTACACTGACTGAGCAAATGTCATGGGATACCGAAGCACTGATGCGCAGGTTTGTTGTCTGCGCACCACACGCTCCCTTGTGCCTGCGGCAGTTGTATAGGAGACCTTGTGAGCAGTGGCTGTGAATGTGACATGTGTAACATGGAACGTCGTCGTGATCTGACACCGTTCGAACGGGTTGTGATGGTCGGTGCCCGACGGATGGGAAGTGCGATTTCGGAAGTGGTGCGGGAATTTGGGTTCACACGATCAACCGTGTCCAGGGTGTATCGTGAATGGCTGAATGCGGGTGTCATCGTCCACAACAGACGAACGACCGGCCATCCAGCCACCCTCGATGATCGTGACTGGCGACATCTGAGACGGATTGTCAATAGTAACAGACGGGCAACCGTGCAACAAATCACGGCTCAATTTAACACAGGCCGTGCTAGACACGTCTCTCAGTGGACAATCCGTAGGAACATGGGTCCTATGGGGTCTGGGAGCCGGCGCCGCACACGGGTGCCACTGTTAACCCAGCGTCATCGGGCACAAGGACGCGCATTTGTCGCCAGTTACCAGTCACCAGGGATGGACACTGGAACAATGGCGTAACGTGATATGGTAGGACGAATCCCGATTTCAACTGCACCATGCCGATGGGAGGCACCGTGTATGGCACAGACCACATGAAGCGATGGATCCCTCCTGCCTCGAAGGTGTGGTCCAGGGCGCTGGTGTCTCCGTTATGGTCTGGGGTGCATTTTCCTCGTATGGAATGGGCCCCCTAGTTGTTCTGAAAGAGACTTTGAATGGTACGCGGTATGTTGAGACCATCTCCACCCATTTTTGGCCTTCCAGCGCCCAGACGGTTCTGCGGTGTTTCAAGATGATAACGCGCCGCCACATCGCTCCCACATCGCCCGGGAATGGTTCCAGGAACATGCAGCGGGGGTCCAACGACTGCCATGGCTACCCAGGAGCCCGGATATGAACCCTATCGAGCATATCTGGGATGTCCTGGAACGCAGGCTCCGTGTCGTGGATCCTGCACCCACGAACAGACCAGCATTGGCCGCTGCTCTGCAAACGATTTGGTGTCAGCTGCGTCCAGAGGACTACCAGGGACTTGTCGACTAACTTCCGCGGCGTCTCACTGCAGTTCGTAGAGCCAGAGGAGGCCCCACACACTATTAGGTGACTATCCCATGACATTTGCTAAGTCAGTGTATTCAGCAGATGAGTATGTTGACATGCTCCTCATCTACGGTGAAGCAAGACAGAACGCACAGGAAGCACAGCGCCTGTACCAGGAAAGATTTCCACACAGACAACAACCAAACACTAATACGTTTAGGAGGGTGGAGCGACGTTCGCGTATAACTTCGTCACTTTTCTGAACAGGTCCTGTTGGAGAGGCACCAGTTATGTCCGGTGAAACTGCTGTGATGGTTTTGGACACTTTCCGGGAGAATCCTCACACGAGTACCCGGGCAGTAGCACAACAGGCCAACATGAGCCAGTCGTCTGTTCTAAGGATATTGCATTCCATTTTTTTCGTCCGTATCACCTGCAACTACATCAAGAACTCCATGGACGAGATTTCGAATCTCGTGTTGACTTCTGTGCGTGGATACTGACGCAAGTGGCTAATGATCCAGCGTTTCTATATCACATTTCATTTTCGTACGAGGCACGATTTCATAATAATGGCTGTGTGAATCGCCATAATATGCACAACTGGAGTGTTGAAAATCCCCACTGGGTAAGGGAGGAAGCATTTCAGGTACGATGGGGAGTAAATGTCTGGTGTGGTTTACTGGGTGATCACCTAATTAGACCACATTTTTTTGAGGATCATTTGCCAGGAGCCTGGTGCCTACAGTTTCTTCAAGACCAACTACTATTGTTGCTAGAGGATGTGTCCCTGGGTGAGCGCCTAACCATGTGGTATCAATACGACGGAGCTCCCCCTTACATGTCAGCAGATGTTCGCAACTACCTGAATGTTACACATCCCAGTCGATGGATAGGAAGGGGAGGACCTGTAACCTGACCTGCTAGATCACCCAATTTGATGCCACTGGATTTATTCCTATGGGGCTGTTTGAAGGATGTAGTGTACGCTCAGCAGCCGTAAAACCCTGAAAGCCTTCAAAACCTTATTACGGAAGCCTGTGAATCCGTAACACCTACAACTCTATAAAAAAAGCCCAAATGGCAGTTCAATGGCATGCTGAAACATGCATTACTGCAGAAGGCCATCTATTCTAACACTTACTGCGCTAACAGGCTGTTGCTCAGTCAAGCAGATTCAAACCCCCAACCATTCTATCCTCCTCCAGCCCTGCTTATAAAACATCCACATAAGCATCCCTAATGGCCTAGAACAGTGCTAAAATAAATATAAATTAATGAAATAAATAACCCACGACATGAGGGCATTCGGATACATTGGTCCTGTGGATGATTCTTGAAGTACAAAATGCGAATAAAATTTGCAGACTCAAGTGGGATTGGAACCCACCTACCAGACGCAGCTGTATTAACAGCACCGCACTTAACCTATGATACCACGGCGACTCCAGCGAGTAGGTTTCCAGAAAGCGTACTAGATGGACTTCTACTTTCGCTCCACAAATGCACACATGTTTTCTATCAGTATGTCATCGCTTTTACCGTTCATTTCATACCCTACTGAAAGCTTCTAATTGGCACGCACTTTTAACATAACTGTATGACTGATGCATTGTGTAAATGCCTGTCGCATACGTCACAAGTCTTTCCAAAGGTAATGGTGCAGTGAGTGATTTTAGGAGACGAGCTGGTCGATTAAATGGTATGTTCCGAGCTGTCAGAGGAGAGATGGCGTGGGAGGACATCAGTAGACGAATAAGTTTGAGTGGTGTCTTTAAAAGTAGAAAAGATCACAATATGAAGATAAAGTTGGAATTCAAAAGGACAAATTGGGGCAAATATTCGTTTATAGGAAGGGGAGTTAGGGATTGGAATAACTTTCATTTCATCATTTCATCATCTGTTTACCCTCTAGGTTCGGTTTTTCCCTCGGACTGAGCGAGGGATACCACCTCTACCGCCTCAAGAGCAGTGTCCTGGAGCTTCAGACTCTTGGTCGGGGGATACAACTGGGGAGAATGACCAGTACCTCGTCCAGGCGGCCTCACCTGCTATGCTGAACAGGGGCCTTGCGGGGGATGGGGAAGATTGGAAGGGATAGACAAGGAAGAGGGAAGGAAGCGGCCGTGGCCTTAAGTTAGGTACCATCCCGGCATTTGCCTGGAGGAGAAGTGGGAAACCACGGAAAACCACTTCCAGGATGGCTGAGGTGGGAATCGAACCCACCTCTACTCAGTTGACCTCCCGAGGCTGAGTGGGCCCCGTTCCAGCCCTCGTACCACTTTTCAAATTTTGTGGCAGAGTCGGGAATCGAACCCGGACCTCCGGGGGTGGCAGCTAATCATGCTAACCACTACACCACAGAGGCGAACTTGGAATAACTTACCAAGGGAAATGTTCAATAATTTTCCAATTTCTTTGCGATCATTTAAGAAAAGGCTACGAAAACAACAAATATGGAATCTGCCACCTGGGCGACTGCCCTAAGTGCAGATCAGTATTGATTGATTGATTGATTGATTGATTGATTGATTGATTGATTGATTGATTGATTGATTGATTGATTGATTGAACATTTAATTAGTCACTCACGGAGATTTCTTCCGGGCCGATTAAATTTTGCATGGTATTGAACTTCCCAGTTGAACTGTGGGTCTCCCCATCACTATACTTTATCCTTGTTCATTTTGGACTCGTCCTGTCAGCATTTCGGTGCGATCCTGTTTGCGAGTTTGAGATCATTGTTGTGACGAGTGAAATCGCCTGGAAGTTTCCTTCGTGTGCGATTAAGTTACCTTATATTTTAGTGCATAATTTTTATTGTGGAGGTCGATGACCTCATTGTTTTGTCTTCTAAAATATTATTTCATATGATGTGATCGTCGTAGGTAATTGCGAGTCTCGCGAGTTTAATATCATAAGATCATTCGACATAGTTAAGGTCTACAGTGTTCTGCTTCTAGATCAAACAAACTGTGTAAAAATAACCTACAAGTACTTAAAAGTGTTTCTTTTAATTATACTAAAGAATACTGTAAACGAACATGCCAAAACAACATCTCAAAGGACGAAAATGACGCGCATTTTTAACCCTGGAGGTTACCTCCGTGCGTGACTAGTAACGTAATAATTTTCGCGCGACTAGACAAGGGTTAAAGGCGATTGATGCTTGGTAAACGGCACAGAATAGACCATAACGACGCCAATGACGTTCGGTGGGATGCCTAGCAGCATAAAACGTCAGGCGCGTCTGACTCATTCGGTATTTAGTTTCATATTCTGGTCTCTTTAACGAACAGCAGATATACATCAGATCATGGTCTGGGATCTCATCACTAGTTAATCAATTTAAAAGTAACTTACATGAAACCGTTGAAGACACAACACACAATCACTCATTCCACTATTGCAGGTACCTTGCTGCAAGCACTTAAAACGAGTAACTGCTGGCAACACGCTTTAAATCTACTTTTTGGTGCAGCATCCTTGATGTCTTTGGGAAGAGCATTCCACCATCCTAAGGTAGTGACATTGAAAGCTGTTCGTGACTTAAAACTTTCTGAAGATCGTTAGTTATGATTAAGTCACTCAGAGTATGATTCGTTTGGTAACTGTATGTACTGTACATAGTCAGTCGCGTTTAGAGGCAATATGGGTAGGTCCATGCTGAAGAACATATTTTGTAAATGTAATGCGTCATTTGTCACAGTCAGCAGATTTGTATTAAAATCCCCAAGTATAATTATATTTTTGTACAGAGGATTTAAACTGGTCGGGCAAAGTTCAAGGTCACATATACGTCTTATGTCTGGGGCTTTATAAACAACTCCAGTCAGTACTTTTTGATTGTTGACCGAAACTTCTACAAACTGACATTTTGGTCGACAGGGAATTGTCGGGTCTGAAGTAGCCTCTATTAAGTTAGTACGCGAAACTTTTCTTGAGCCCTGAGCTCCATAGTGCAGAATGGGAACTAGGGATCAAGAAAAGGTTCACGTACTTTTTTTTATATGTTACTTTTAAGATCGTTACGGTAATAAATGGCACACACCCTCCATGGTACTTAATTCAGCATGGCCTAAGTCTAGTGAGGGTTGTAACCAGGTCTCTGTTACACAAGGTATTACTAGCATAAAAATAGCGTGTATTCCGTTACTGTGACTCATTAGCAACAGCGCGTAATTATGGCAATATTGCAGGGCTCGTGGATAGTTTGCAAAACTTTCATTGAACATGTCTCCCATTGTTGCTGTTAATATAGTAATGTTATTGTTTTGACGTCCCATTAACTACTTTGGAAGGTTTGTGGAGACTCCGTGGTGCCGGAATATTGTCCCGCGGGAGTTCTTTTATGTGCCATTAAATCTACTGACACGAGACTGACGTAGTTGAGCACCTTCAAATACCACCGGATTGAGCCAGGATCGAAACTGCGAAGTTGGGGTCAGAAGGCCAGCGCCTCAACCGTATCAGCCACTCAGCCCGGCTTGTTGCTGTTGGAGGGTATGGGGAGGAAAGGCATCAAGTTCACTGTAGTCGGCAGAAACAACACTTGTGTTATGACTAGACCTGGGATTTTAAAGCAAATGCCTATTTCGTTCCTTACGACATAACATGATTTTTAAAAAATATGTTGACGTTTCATGATAAATTCCTTACATTAATAGAGTTTTATAGTGCCCTAAAATGCCTATTTGGACCTTTAGAGCCTACTTTACTATTTTAGTGCCTAAAATGCCTATTTTCTACATTTTAAAATAAAATTCAACTTCTGTAATTTTTACAATCACACAATGGACATCCCTGGAGCGAGCAGAACAGCAGAGGGTGGGTTTTCACAGAAATGTGCTCTTCCCAGACAACTGTCACGAAAGGAATGCTGAGTGAAGGGTGGAGGGGGAAGATTAGCTCAGAAGAACAACGAGTAGGTAGTAAAGGACGTACTGTGTCGAGCGACGGGGTAAGGGGGAGGATTATCTAGAAAGAACAAGGACCAGGTAGTAAGAAGGGACATACTGTGTCAAGTCGCCAGTGAAAGAACATTTTTTTAAAGTGAATATAGTTCATCATGCATAAAACGAAACCATCTAACGGTGCGCTTATACAACAGTGGCTTGTACAATTTCCAGGGATGACTTTTGATGGCAAGATTATTTTCTGCCAATACTGCAATAAACAGTATGTGTATATATCTTAAATTTCATATTAATCTAAAACTAAGGTTTTGATATTGGCTCCTCTAATTAATTGTAGAGACCTAGTCCAGGCGACCTGGGTTCGATTTCCAGTACCGGCAGTAATTTACAGTAGAAATCTATGAGGTCTGGAACGGTGTTGACCCAGCATCGTGAGGACGATTGAGAAGCCACAGTGGGCAGGGGTCACTGAGGCAAGGCAATACGGCTGAGGGATGTATCGTGCTGACCACACGCCACTCAATATCTGCAGACCATGAGCTGGGCAGCAACCGTTATTGAAAGCCAAGGCCCTTTGGGGACTGCAGTGTTCGTGTTCTTAATTAATTTTAGAGTAATAATGGCTTAATTTAAATAGTTCAAAATTACAAATTTTATTCAATAGCTCGCCTTTTCTATTCCTCATCTTAGTCTCTAATTGACGTCATTTTATTGTGTTATAGATTTCACATGAGAAAAAATGCCACCTTCCGCAGCATGCAGATACTGCCAGTCACAAAGCGATAGCAGCCATGAAAAGTAACATTAGACAGACTCTGCTCACACAAACTATATCTCCTACAACCCATAATGGTTTCTACGCTGATATGTGTAGAGCCCTAGTTGCAGCAAATATCCCCTGGAATGCTGTGCATAATCCGGTTTTCAGAGATTTTTTTTACAGAAATACACCAAGCAGCACATCCCATCAGCATCTATATTAAAGAAAAACTACTTACATATTTGTTACAATGAGGTCATTTTGTCAATCAGGGAGGATATTGGCGAGTCTTGCATATGGTTGTGTGTGGACGAAACCACCGACTCTGTGGGCATGTACGTTGCTAACCTTATAGTAGGAAAACTGGAACCCAATCAGGCATCTACCGCTCACCTTCTTTGCTCTAAACAGCTTGAGAAAATCAATAGTCAAAGTATTGCATACTTCATCAATAAGGGGTTGCAATTGTTGTATCCTGGGAGTGTTGATGATTCTAAAGTCTTTCACCTTGTCTCCGATGCTGCTTCCTACATGATTGCCAGTGCACCTCTCCTCAAAACTTTCTATTCTTCTTTAATTCATGTTACTTGCATGGCCCATGCCTTGCATAGACTCGCAGAAACAGTTAGGGCCGAGTTTTCTGCAGTAAATACTCTCATTTCAACAATGAAGAAAGTGTTCTGTAAGGCAAATACAGTAGAGATAATACGCGACACTTACGGATTTCGCCTTGCTAAAATGGGAGACAATTCGACGGTGGCGCTCCTAGTGACTTGACCTGAACAAATCGCGCTAAATTCAAATATCAATGGAAATGTATATACGGAAATGGATAAATAAATTACGTCTAGAAAGAAAGTGTTATTGAGATATTAACTTCGAAGTTGCTAAAGCAATTCTGGATAAATGAATGAAGAATTATTTAAAAGGTTATTCAAAGACTGAAATTAGACATATAAACAAGAAGTGAAATGGACTGGTGTGAAATGGCTTGATCTTTCATTTATGCATTACTTTTTTAGCTTTAGCATTCCTGCCTGAACTCTTACGGTTGGATTTGTCTTTTTTCTCATTTAAAAACATTGTATCATCGCTTTAAGACACTTGTCAATAAAAATATCGGCACATTCCTTACACATATGATGCAATGAATTAACATTTAATAATAATAATAATAATAATAATAATAATAATAATAATAATAATAATAATAATAATGTTTTTGTTTTACATCCCACTAACTACTCTTTTACGGTTTTCGGAGACGCCAAGGTGCCGGAATTTAGTCCCGCAGGAGTTCTTTTACGTGCCAATAAATCTACCGACACGAGGCTGACGTATTTGAGCACCTTCAAATACCACCGGACTGAGCCAGGATCGAACCTGCCAAGTTGGGGTCAGAAAGCCAGCGCCTTAACCGTCTGAGCCACTCGGCCGGCGAATTAACATTTAATAGCTGGACAATTTTCCTCCTAACATGAAGCCTACTAACAGAAAGATAATCTATAAAATCCCGGCTTTAATCTGAGAAGAGGGATAAAGAAAGAAAAGTATGAAAATGTTGTCGATAGTGATGCTTTAAGGAATATTTACGTACAATTAGAGCAAAAATGTAACATACCCTTGGCTGTATTTTCGAGGATTTCTAAAGTTGCTGGCCTGGAAATGATCTGAACAGATCTTATAATTCTTATATAAGCGTAACGTCCCTTCTTTCTTGTACACCTTATCCAAATCGCTTCTGTGACATTTCAAAACCCACAGATCACACCTACAACAGCACATCGGTATTGAAGGTTAACTGCTGCACTATAGAATAAAATATGCGTATTACATTTTATGCCAGTTAAAATATGGTACTATAAAAATCTCTGTCACTGGAAGAATATACATGCAAACACAATATTACTTACATGTTCTTGTCAGGAGGGAACCTGAAGAACGACCGCGCATTTTTCTCTACTTCATAGTTACTGCAGCCAAACACAGCACCTACCTTTCCCCTCATGTTGAGAGGAGATAACAAGGAATGACACACACTACTATTTATTTATGTCAACTCACTGAAAACGCATAAATAACACCAAAAACTTCACACAAAAATACACGTGCTCTTATGAGAGAATCAGTACTCTTCAGATCTATCCGCTAGAGTGAGCTCCAGTAGCTGTCCCTCGATATCTCGCTCAGTGTCGCATATTATCTCTACTGTATTTGTGTAAGACTTCATCGAGAATAGCCATCTTTCGAGAGAAACTCCCCTCTATTCCCCTTCTACCACAGCCAATCATCACCCGTTGGTGTTCCTGGATGGAAGCTGCCTTGTATTATGCAGAACATCTTGAGGAAATCATGACTGTCATAGACAATTTGCCTTTAACGGACAACTCTGCATGTGTGTCGTCTGTCAAAGAGGTGTTAAATGATTGTTCCAGTGTTCAGAGAGACATTGCGTATATTCAGGCAACTTTTTCATTTCTTCCAGTCACCATTACAAAAATGGAGGAAAAAGGAAACAGTCTCAAACAGCAATTTTCTGTAATTGAGGAAGCTGAGAATAACATACGAAGAGGCAAAGTAGGGGATAAAATAAGAGACAAGTGGTCTAGTGTACTGCAGAAGAACCCAGGTTATTCAGTGCTGAAAAGGGTACATCAGGTAATGGATGGGGGAAAGGTAGACTTACCAAGTGAAATTGAATTGAAAAATGTACATAAATTTTCCTATGCCCCTCTAACATCTGTGAGTGTGGAGCGCTCTTTTTCTGCTTTCAAAATGGTTTTAACAGACAAAAGACACAGCCTGACTGTGGAAATTTGGAGAAGATTATTGTTATGTACTGTAAAGCAAACTACGACTGAAAGTACTGTAGGTATGTTCCTCATAAATAATAAACACATACTCCATTCGCGTTTACACCGTTACTGGATGCCTACAGTGCTGTAATTGTGTACAGTGATTTTTAGTATTAAGGTTTTAGATCAGTACTGATAATGATATATCATATAATCCATAACATTTTTGACACATGACTTTTTTATATTGTTTTTGATAAATGTCTTTTTTATTCTGTCTTAGTTTTGCAGTTATTTCGGTTAAGAATATGAATACCACGTTTGTTAAAGTAAAAAAGTATCACGTTACAGTTTAAGTGTGTACTGTAATATTTTAAAGTCTATTTCCTGCCTATCCACACACTGATAAAACATATTTTAAGTGCCTATTTTCTCTTTTAAAACTCTATTTACTTGTTTTAAAAGCCTAGTTTAGGTGTCTAAGACTAATTTTTAGAGCCTTAAATCCCAGGTCTAATTATGACTAACAATACGCCTAATCACCTTATTTTCTCAGCAGATACTTCCAGGTCCGCCTCTGTGGTGTAGTGGTTAGTGTGCTACCTCCGGAGGCCCGGGTTCTATTCCCGGCTCTGCTACGAAATTTGAAAAGTGTTACGAGGTCTAGAACGGGGTCCACTCAGCCTCTGGAGGTCAACTGAGTAGAGGGGTGGGTTCGATTCCCACCTCATCCATCCTGGAAGTGGTTTTCCGTGGTTCCCCACTTCTCCTCCAGGCAAATGCCGAGATGGTACTTAACTTAAGGCCATGGCCGCTTCCTTCCCTCTTCCTTGTCTATCCCTTTCAATCTTCCCAGCCCCCCACAAGACCCTTGTTCAGGATAGGAGGTGAGGTCGCCTGTACGAGGTACTGGTCATCTTCGCCAGTTGTATCCCCTGACGCAATGGTTCATGCTCAGGGACACTGCCCTTGAGTCCGAGGGAAAGAAGAAGAAGAAAACATTTTTAATAAATTTACAATACTGAATAACCCTTTGCTAATATAATTTGACAATATATTGCATTAGTTCTACTTGCTATAATGTTAGTTATTCATTAGAGGAGGCCCTTGAATGGATGGCGAACGACTGACCAAAAAGATAGTGGGTAGAAGAGGTCAAGAGGGAATTACACTACAGATGATACACAATTGAAGAAAGTTCGAAGAAGGGTCGACAGTCAAAAATCAATTGAAGAGAAACCAAAAACACGGATCATTTCTGAAGAGGAGAGAAAGATGAGAAGCGAAAGATTGAAGAGGATTTGGGAAGAAAATATAATTAAGGCGAAGAATCCTTAAGTTCTATGCGGCCCATAGTTGCCCATATTCGGAAACAGAAAAGGAAAAAATATAATAGGTACGGTATTAATGTATATGAAATCATCACAGATTACCATCTATACGTAGTGTGATTCTGCAATTTATGTCTATACACAAAAACAGTGAAGATCATTATATAACTCTATTCTAGTTTAGCCCTCGCTGCCGTTTTCCACTGCTTTTATTATAGGATCATTTTATGTACAGATGAGCAATAAAAATTTGTCGCACGTCTGGAGATAATAAATATAAGGAAGTCCATTTCGCCAATGTTCAACTTTGTACAGTTTGCTGAATGCGTTTTGCAACACGGCCCGTAGTTCACACTCATTTTGTCGGTAGCTTTCCCTCCATTTCGTGACATGCACTTACATACAGCACTATGAAATTATAAGCCAATGGCGCGCTCTCACGTAGCGCAGTGGGACATCTGTAGGCTACAAAATTCTTCTCGAAATAAAATTCTTACTTACTATAACCGCAAAGGTTCGGACTCCGGCGTGAACGGCTTTTTTCTGGATGAATACATCCATAACTTGAGGCCACGACCACTTCCCTCCCTCTTCCTTGGCTATCCCTTCCAATCTCCACATCTCCTCGCAAGGTCCCTGTTCAGCATAGCAGGTTTGGCCGCCTAGACGAGGCACTGGTCATCCTCCCCCGGTTGTATCCCTCGACCCAGAGTCTGAAGACCCAGGACACTGCCCTTGAGTCCGAGGGAAAAATCAACCCTGGAGGCAACGAACACACCAAGTTTGGCCGAACTAAATGCTTCATTCCATTCTGACATGGCACATTATTCATATGCATCAAGAGAAAAAGTGCTTGTTCTCGTCCAACACGGCAATTTTAGCATATGTGAGGTGTGACGTTTCAACTAGGGTTGCTCAGAGATGGATACAGCAATGGTGGGCGTCTGTGGACATTGTGCGCCTACCGGGAACTGGTTTAAAATGGGTTTCTACTAGGGAAGAAAACAACAGGTTAGTTACAACTTCACAGGAAAACCCGTTCTTAAACTTGGCGGAGCTCATGGAGGCGACCAATTTTCCTGGCTGTCCATGCACGGTCCGTAAACTAATAGGAGAAGCTGGACTCCATTCCAGAAAAGCTGTCGCCAAAGTGTCTCTCTCCGATGAACAGATGGTCGATCGGTGCACCTTTGCCGAGATGAAATTAAATCGTAATCGGGATCATGTGATATTCTCTGACGAGACATATTTCAGTTCGGCGGATTTGGGGCTGGTTCACGTTTACAGGCCTCGGGGAGCCCGATACGACGAAATATACAGTATACAGCTGTGTGCTCACGCAGTGGTCGAAAATCTGTGTCGTGTTGGGGGTGGATATCGTCTGATGGACTTGGCGTGTCTCATGGGGTAGATGACCGTCTAACATCGGACCAATATTTGGACATCTGTAGAATATTATGGTTTCGAGTGTGAAAGAACTCTGTCCAGACGAGGTTATACGCTCCGTGCTGTAGTGGTGGTGATTATTGTTCTAAACGGAAATACAACAGGGCAATCATCCTCTATATAACATTAATCAGAGCAAGAATGGAAGGGATCCGACACTTCGAAAAATGAAGGTATCGGCGGAAGAAGGCAAAGGCCACGAAGGCCGTGAAAATTAAAGACTTCCTGGGCCTCTATACGTAATAACGTCGGGGTCGGAAAAGAACAAGAGTTTGACCTAGGGAGGTTTCTCGTCCATTTCAGAGTACTCTTTTATGTAATTCTGACGTGCGGGCAGTTGCATTGTGTACTACTGACATATTCCTTTATTTTTAAAGGAGATTCCAAATACCGGTACCAGTTTTCACGTCTATAATATAGGCCCTATTCAGTTTTTGAGCCATAAGTATCCCAATAAAAGGATTTAACCCCCCTTTCAGTCCTTTTCACCCCCACCCTTAAGTGGATTTTCTGAAAACAAAAGAATAAATCTTTCTCCATTTTTAAAGGAGATTCCAAATACCAACTGTCACGTCTGCACCTAGTTAAGTTTTTTTTTGTTTGCAAACTGCTTTACGTCGCACCGACACAGATAAATCTTATGGCGACGATGGGATAGGAAAGGGCTAGGAGTAGGAAGGAAGCGTCCGTGGCCTTAATTAAGGTACAGCCCCAGCATTTGCCTGGTGTGAAAATGGGAAGCCACGGAAAACCATCTTCAGGGCTTCCGACAGTGGGGTTCGAACCCACTATCTCCCGAATACTGGATACTGGCCGCACTTAAGCGACTGCAGCTATCGAGCCCGGTAGTTAAGGTTTTTAGATATACTATAGATATACTCATTGTAAAAATATACACACTTTTTCAGTTCTTTTCACCCTTTTAAGTAGATTTTCCGAAAACAAAAAATACTATTTCTTTCTAAATGAGATTCCAAATACCAGTTTTGAGACATATGTATCCCAATGAAAGGATTCAACCCCTTTTTAGTATTTTTCAGCTCCCACTCGCTCCAAAAGAAGTGTTTCTTTATTTTTAAAAGGGATTCCAAATACCAATGTTCATTTCTGTAACATATTCAGTTTTTGAGCTATAAGTATCCCAATTAAAGGATTCAACCCCTTTTTAGTACTTTTCAGCCACTCCCCTCCCCCGCCCACGCCGCAAGTGGATTTTCCGAAAAAACACGTGTTTCGTGTACCAATATTCAAGTCCGTAACATCTTCAGTTTTTGAGATATAAGTATCCTCATAAAACGGATTCAACCATTTTTTCACTTATGTTTAGCCCTCGTAATTGGATTTTCAGAATGCAAAAAATACCTTATTTCTAAAGGAGATTCCAAATACCAATTTTCGCGTCTTTAAACGGTTAAGTTTTTGAGATATAGATTTACTCATTTTCATTTTCATTTTCACCCCATTAACGACGGAATATTGGAACATCCTTCCTTACTTAGCGCCTACACTGTAATATAACTGTATTCCCAAAATTTCACTTCCTTATGGCCAGTAGTTTTGTCTCGGCGATGATGAATCACTCAGTCAGTCAGTCAGTCAGTCAGTCAGTCAGTCAGTCAGTCAGTCAGTCAGTCAGTCAGTCAGTCAGTCAGTCAGTCAGTCAGTCAGTCAGTCAGTCAGTCAGAACATGTTATTTTATATACACTAGTGTTCAAAAGTTAAGCATAAGTTACGAGTAAGGAGTGAAACAGGAAATAGACCGCAAATCGCACGACATATGCACCTACCAACTTTACGTGTTCGCTCTGTACAGGAAAGGAGTGTTCCTTGCTTTGACTAGCGGCGTAACCGCAAGGAAAACACAGCCAGTGCCTGCGCCCCGTATTCCCTCAGTCGTGTTTGCCCTGTTATAGTGTGTGGAGTGTATCCTCGTGGTGGCCGCGACAACATGATGGCACAACGACGCCATTTGGACCCCGTTTTGCAGGGTAGAATACTCGACCGCCTGGAAGCAGGCCAGACACAGACCGAAGTAGCCGTATTCTTGAATGTGCCACAAAGTGTCATTTTCAGGCTTTGTAGACGATTTCGAGACACAGAAGATGTTATTCGTAGGCCAGTACCAGGTCGACCACCCCACAGCAGGACCGATATCTGGCCTTGACCTCCCGACGAAATCGGAGTGCACCTGCAAGACAATTGTCGACGAAGCTTGCAGCCGTCTCGGGGTTTGCTGTTTCCCGGCAAACTGTGTACCGGAGGCTCAGAACAGGAGGGATGTTTGCCCGATGTCAAGCGGTGTGCGTTCCGCTCACTCCAGCACAGAGACGGGCCCGTTTACTGTGGAGCCGTCAATATCGAAACTGGACCATGAATGAATGGAGGCATGTGCTCTTCACAGACGAATCCCGCTTCAGTTTGCAGAACGATTCCCGTCGCACATTAGTCTGGAGAGAACCGGGTAGCCGATACAACCACAGGAACATCGTGGAATGGGACCAGTATGGTGGTAGTGGCGTCATGTTGTGAGGCGGCATCATGGTGAATGGCCGTACGGACCTGCACGTCTTCATGGGTGGTCCGAGGAACACTGTTAACGCTCAGAGATACAGGAATGAGGTACTAAGACCATATGTTCGACTCTTCAGAGGTGCGGTTGGCCCAGACTTCCTCTTAATGGACGATAATGCCCGACCGCACTGCGCTGCTCTGGTGGATGAATTTTTGGCTGGGGAAGACATTCATCGCATGGCTTAGCCAGCGAGGCCTGCGGATCTGAATTCTGTAGAACATGCCTGGGATGCACTGGGGAGGAGAATTTCATCCCGTCAACCTCCACCAAGGACCTTCTAAGACCTTTGTATTGCCCTTTCGGAGGAATGGGATCGACTGCCACAAGAGCTCTTGGACCATCTGATAGAGAGCATGACACGTCGCTGCGAAGTATGTGTGGTTGTTAGGGGTAACCATACACCCTATTAACAGCATATTTTGTTGTAGAAGACATTGCCAAGTTTTGTTACTTGTTGTTACCAGAACCTTTCTGACACTGTTTTTTTTTTTTTTTGACAAGTTGTGTGACATGGTGTGTGAGTCAGCTTCCGTTTGTTCAGCGGTCCGTCTGACAGTCCTATCAGGCGGTATGGCCTCGTTTAGTGATTATACTTAACTTTTGGATACTAGTGTATATAGATTTATGTAATTCTGACATGGGCCAGTTGCATATTGTACTACTGACATATTCTTTTACTTTTAAAGGAGATTCCAAATACCAGTTTTCACGTCTGTAACATAAGCAGATTTTTCGTTATGTTATAAGTATTCAAATCAAAGGATTCAACCCCTTTTTCAGTCCTTTTCACCCCCATCCTTAAGTGGATATTTTGAAAACAAAAGAATACATGTTTCTTTATTTTTAAAGGAGATTACAAATATCAGTTTTCACGTCTAGAACTTGTTAAGGATTTTAGACATACTGTCAAATACTCATTATTAAAATGTACACACTTTTTCAGTTCTTTTCACTCCTTTAAGTGGATTTTCCGGAAACGAAAACAATACGTCTTTCTTTGTTAATGGAGATTCCAATACCAGTTTTCAAGATATAAGTATCTTCATAAAAGGAATTCAACCCCTTTTTCCGTCCCTCTCCGTCTTAAATGGATTTTACGAAAACTACAAAATACGAGGTTCCAAATGGCAACTTTCACGTCTGTAACATATTCAGTTTTTGAGATATGTTATAAGTATCCCAATTAAAGGATTCAACCCCTTTTTTACTCCTTTTCAGCCACCCCCGCCCACAAGTGGATTTTTTTTGAAAACAAAAAATTACGTGTTTCTTTACTTTTAAAGGAGATTCCAAATGCCAGTGTTTACGTCTGTAACATATTAAGTATTTGAGATATAGGCTACTCATTTTAAAATTTCATCCCCTTTTTCACTTCTTTTCAATCCCCCTTAAGTGGATTTTCCGAAAACAGAAAATTGTGTATTTCTTTATTTTAAGAGGAGATTTCATTACATTACCGGTCTTCAGTTTTGATCTATAAGTATTCTCATAAAACGGATTCAACCCCTTTTTCACTTATTTTTACCCCCCGAAAGTAGATTTTTCCGATTACACGAAAATACGTATGTTTTATTTCTAAAGGAGATTCCACATACCAATTTTTACGTCTTTAAACTGTTAAGTTTTTGAGTTATAGATTTTCTTATTTTAAAATTTACCCCGTTTTTACCCCTTAATGATCCAAACATCCTTCCTTAGTGAGCATCTAAACTGCAATATAAATGTATTCCCAAAATTTCATTTCTTTATGTCCAGTAATCTTGGCACGGCGATGATGAATCAGTCAGTCAGTCAGTCAGTCAGTCAGTCAGTCAGTCAGTCAGTCAGTCAGTCAGTCAGTCAGTCAGTCAGTCAGTCAGTCAGTCAGTCAGTCAGTCAGTCAGTCAGTCAGTCAGTCAGTCAGTCAGTCAGTCAGTCAGTCAGGACATGTTCTTTAGATGGAGAAGTTATTGGAGAACCTAGGTGCAGTTCCTACCTGTTCAATCGTTTTCAGAGGGTTAGGTAAGGTCCGTAACGGATGCACGAATACGCAGCAAATGTGCACAAGCTGAAAGACAAGAGAAAACTATAATGCTCTATTTAAATTCAAGGAATCAATCTTGGTGAACTCTGGCTCCAAAACTATGGACATGTCGGTTAATCATTTTACTTATTTGTATTATATTTTATTGTAATAATGTTTTTTTTGTTTTACGTCCCACTAACCACTCTTTTACGGCTTTCGGAGACGCCGAGGTGCCAGAATTTAGTCGCGCAGGAGTTCTTTTACGTGCCAATAAATCTACCGACACGAGGCTGACGTATTTGAGCACCTTCAAATACCACCGGACTGAGCCAGGATCGAACCTGCCAAGTTGGGGTCAGAAGGCCAGCGTCTTAACCGTCTGAGCCACTCAGCCCGGCATTATTATTGTATTTTATTGTAGACCCTACTAATATCATAGACGGGTACACAAAAGCCTGTCATAAATTAATTTTTAAGCTTTGCAAGTACCGAAAACGACCTTTTAGCACAGCAATTTGAAACAGGTCCGCTTCTGTGGTGTAGTGGTTAGTGTGATTATCTGCCACCCCGGAGGCTCAGGTTCGTTTCCCGGCTCTGCCACGAAATTTGAAAAGTGGTACGACGACTGTTACGGGATTCACTCAGCCTTGGGAGGTCAACTGAGTAGAGGGGTTCGATTCCCATCTCAGCCATCCTCGAAATGGATATCCGTGATTTCCCACTTCTCCTCCAGGCAAATGCCGGGATGGTACCTAACTTAAGGCCACAGGCGCTTCCTTCCTCTTCCTTGCCTATCCGTTCCAATCTTCCCATCCCCCAGTAGGTTTCGGTTCAGCATAGCAGGTGAGGCCGCCTGGGCGAGGTACTAGTCATCCTCCCCAGTTGTATCCCCCGACCCAACGTCTCAAGCTCCGGACACTGTCCTTGGGGAGGTAGAGGTGGAATCCCTCTCCGAGTCCGAGGGAAAACCAACCCTGAACGGTAAACCGATTAAATAATATAATTTGAAACAGAAAGTTATAAATAAACGTTTATACTAAACTGCAACACGCGATGACGGGAACATACAAGCTATAAAACAAACAGCAACTAATTAACAGTTAAAAACCGTTATAAAGAATCCGGGAAACAAATGATGCCAAGTTATTTTGATCGCTTTCCCTGAAACCAAAACAGTGCCACAGCTTCTTTCAGAACCCAGGGTACAATGTCTACAAAAAATATGATATCCATATTTACTCAAGCTGGAAACGACTGACAAGGTACGGGGATTTTTTAATTTAACACATGTCTTTTAAACAAATTTAAGACGCAGATATTCGTGTGATGTGGTTCATACCCATATTTTTTTCTCAATTAATAGGTTCATTTTAACAGTAATTGCACAATTTAACAATTATATGACACATGCTGCTCAAGTCCTTCAGTTTTACGATTGACACACACTGTCACTTCATAATATTTTTGAAATCAGTTTGAATTCTTCTAAAGGCCCACCGGGCGAGTTGGCCATGCGGTTAGGGGTGCGCAACTATGGGCTTGCATTTCCGTGATTTCCCATTTTCACACCAGGCAAATGCTGGGGCTGTTCCTTAATTAAGGCCATGACCGCTTCCTTATCACTCCTAGCCCTTTCCTATCCCATCGTCGCCATAAGACCTATCTGTGCCGGTGCGACATAAATCAAATTGAAAAAATCTCTAGGCCCAAGTATATTCCTATCTAGCTTTCTGCAGTTAATTGGTATCTTGCATAATCTACTTCATGAACATTTCGAAACCGTTTGCATCATTTGATAGGGACAGATACGCATCAACATTTCACAATAATTCAATGTTATTTGCTTTACGTCCAACTAACTACTTTTATAGTATTCGGAGACGCCGAGATGCCGGAATTTAGTCCCGCAGGAGTTCTATTACGTGCCAATAAATCTACCAACACGAGGCTGACGTACTTCAGCACCTTTAATTACCAGCGGACTGAGCCAGAATCGAACCTGCCAAGTTGGGGTCAGAAGGCCAGCGCCTCAACCGTCTGAGCCACTCAGCCCAGTTCAACATTTCATAACCAGGTGCCACAGCTTCTTGGCGATTTTTGGAATATGAACCAGTTGAAGGAGAGAGAGCAGGGCTTTCCAATTTGTAAGGGCTCGAGGGCCATATTGGAAACCTTAGTCATGTTCGCGGGCCGCACTTGATTAATAGGCCAATTTTCGTAAAATTCTGCATATAGTAGGCCTACAGAAGTACCATTTCGAAAAAATAAAATGCATAATTCAATTGAAATAAAGGTTAATTTTAATTACGGTACTTAAGTGAAACGTTATTTTACAATTGGAGCCGGGCTGAGTGGCTCAGATGGTTGAGGCGCTGGCCTTCTGAAGCCAGCTTGGCAGGTTCGATGTTAGATCATTCCCAAGGTACTCAAATACGTCAGCCTCGTCGACTGATTTACTGGCATGTAAAGGAACTCCTGCGCGACAAAATTCCGGCACCTCGGCGTCTCCGAAAAACATCAAAAGTAGTTAGTGGGACGTAAAAACCAATCGTTATTATCTGAAATTTGGATTTTAAATGTTTAAAAATGAAAAATAATCCATTCAGATCAAGTGAATTTTTAAAAAGAGGAAATAATATTAAAGATTGAACTAGTTCGGACTTGGGTCTATAACGAATATAAAAATTAATACATTTTTGAACGACCTATAAAATATTATTTTGTAACTATTCTTCACATTATTTAAAATGCTCTCGCGGGCCGCATTATATGGCTTCGCGGGCCGCCAATTGGAAACCCCTGAGAGAGAGCAAAGTCTACTCAAACGTGCTGTGCATGTCTACCGGAAAATATACAGTCATACAGAAATACGACTATGTTTTTCGCCCACACGTACGTGTAGTCTGGGTCTGAAAGGGGGAAATAAAAGAGAACCTTCCTTGATTCGCGTCGTAGACAACCTTTTCCGAATGAATTCGAAACTACTCTTAAAAGTTCTATTGACACGGTTAATTTCGTTGCCACCTCGAAAAATTTGTCACCCTGGTCGCGGGCCCCTTTCTTTACCCCTGCCTACACACGGCCCTGGTAGCAGGTGCTCCTTGCGAGGGCGTTGTATGCGAGCGGAGAGATTAACCTTGCGTGCCCCTCTCTCACTCCCAATTGGTGAAATGTGCAAGTAACGAAGAAGATAATTAAGTGAAGTGAGCGGATATTTGCATCAGAAGGCACAATACAAGCGCCCAGTCATCTCCAGTTCCTTACTGCCGTTGTGTAACGCTGTGCCACACCAACAAGAGCAGACTACTTTCTCGGATCATGTAACCTCAGGTCAGGAATATGAGATAATTCTTGAGAGGAAGGGTTAGAGTTAATGGACTGAACGATAAGGTTAATTTTATAGGGACACAAATTGTTTGTACTCACATGTAGACCTTGCCAACGTGCTCCCGTCGATTTGATCCATTTCCAATATACTGTAGGTGCTGGCCATGGCGAGAACGTTGACTTGTTCAAGCCGCAGACCTTACCCAGTTCCCAGTAAATGGAATTTGAATGTTTCGAGAGAGCTTCACAAGACCAGCTCATGACACATTTCCACAAAAAACGCCTAGCGTTTCGATCAAGCTCTCCACTTCACAAGATCGTCGTCCACGGATCGAATCTCACCTCCACTTACTTTTGTTCGTTGTTTTAACTTTCAGTTTGCTGTTATTAGCATTAGAAGCACGTAAAAGATATGAACATTGGTATGTATTTAACAATATTGGTTGAGTAATGTGCATATTGTCATCCGTTTCTCTGAAGGAAATCGGATATTATGCAGGCCATTGAAAATAAGCACCTTATTGTTAAACGTACAGTAGATTATTTCAAGAACTACGTAGATACAGTTATAACTGATAACTGCGAGTTTAGTTTCATAATGGAATTCCTTGCTTTTGAGCTGTTTTTGTTTTATGTTTGGGTAAAAGTAGATGACCAAGAAATCCAAACATTTATATGATTCACACGTCTTTGTTGACATTAGAGTAGCCGAAGCTTTATCTGACCCTGTAATAATTAAGAGGGGAATTCATCAAGGCAGTATTATTGGACCTTTATGTATTCTTATATATATAAATGATATGAGTACAGAAGTGGAATCAGAGATGAGGCTTTTTTCGGATGATGTTATTCTGTATAGAGTAATAAATAAGTTACAAGGTTGTGAGCAATTGCAAAATGACCTCGGTAATGTTGTGAGATGGACAGTACGCAATGGTATGATGATAAAACGGGGTTAAAAGTCAGGTTGTGAGTTTCAAAAATAGGAAAAGTCCTCTCAGTTTTAATTACTGCGTTGATGGGGTGAAAGTTCCTTTCGGAAATCATTGTAGGGCCTAAGTACCTAGGTGTTAATATAAGGGAAGATCTTCGTTGGTATAATCATATAAATGAGACTGTAAATAAAGGGTACAGATCTTTGCACATGGTTATGCGGGTATTTAGGGGTTGTAGTAAGGATATAAATGAGAGGGCATATTTGTCTCTGGTAAGACCCCAACTAGAATATGGTTCCTCACCAGGATTACTTGATTCAAGAACTGAAAAAAGTCCAAAGAAAAGGAGCTCGATTCGTTCTGGATGATTTACGACAAAAGAGTAGCGTAACAAAAATGTTGAAGATTTAGCCTGGTAAGATTTGGGAGAAAGGAGATGAACTGCTCAACTAAGTGGTATGTTCCGAGCTGTCAGTGGAGAGATGGCGTGGGAGGACATCAGTGGACGAATAAGTTTGAGTGGTGTCTTTAAAAGTAGGAAAGATCACGATATGAATATAAAGTTGGAATTCAAGAGGACAAATTGAGGCAAATATTCGTTTATAGGAAGGGGAGTTAGGGATTGGAATAACTTACCAAGGGAGATGTTCGATAAATTTCCAATTTATTTGCAATCATTTAAGAAAAGGCTAGGAAAACAACAGATATGGAATCTGCCACCTGGGCGACTGCCGTAAATGCATATCAGTAGTGACTGACTGACATGTTTGTTGTCTGTCAGCTATAGCGAGGTATACATCGTTGTAAGATTGTATTGCTACTACACGTCGTTAGAGTAACCAACAACAAACAAAAACAATACGCACGAGATATTCGATCGCTGAATCACGAGCTTACTCTTTGCGCTATAGATTCGTTGAGGACACTTCTCATGTGCTGGTCTCTCGAAATATTCAAACACCATTTTCTAAACTGGTTGGAAGCTGTGCCTTTTAGTTTGAACTAGTGAACACGAGTAAACGGGTACCTGGTTCTTGTCACCAGCCCTAATGCACACTTATGGCGCTCATTCGGCCACGCTAATACATCAATATGGACTTAGTGGTTTCGGTACTACACTGCGAGCCTCAGTCGATTATTCCCTGTACTGTGTCTGGGTGAGTGGATGATGCAAAAGCTTCCTAACCAATATAACTCACCCAGTAATGTAATGGTCTTAGCTAGTCTGCGATAAGCTAGCGTAAATTATAATTGCTTCTTATAAAAAAATAAAAAAAATTGAAATGGCGTATGGCTTCTAATGCCCGGAGTGTCCGACGATAAGTTTGGATCGCCAGGTGAAGGTCTTTTGATTTGACTCCCATAGGTGACCTGCGCGTCGTGATGAGGAGGAAATGATTATGAAGACAACACATACACCCAGCCCCCTTGCCAGGAAAGTTAACCAATGATGGTTAAAATTCTCGACCGTGCCGGGAATCGAAGCCGGGACCCTTGTGACCTAACGCCAGCACGCTAAGCATTCAGCCATGGAGCCGAATTTACAGCAGTAATTGATCGGTTTAGTGGGTTTGAAGGCTACTGAATTAAAACGTTGAACAGCTTATTTTCGTGTGCTGTAGATTTTCAAATACAATTCGCGCCGAAATATTGAATAATTAATTTGATATATTCTCGAATATTTTGAATATACAGGGTGTTAGGGGTATACGTGCAGATATTAAGCTAGTCGGCAAAGAAAAAGACATATCACAATATATGCTATGTACTTTTTACCTTGTCCTATTAGTTTGCCCTTAACTGAGCCAAATATTTCAGGACCTAATGTGTTTTGAACGGCCGTAGCAGGGTATGCCGGTTACGTCATTCTGTCCACGCGTAGTGGAAGTACAGTAGCAAAATATAGGGCTTGTTGAACCTGTTTCTTATCGCAGGCCAACGCATGTTGTTGTGCACTTCCCCTAAAGGCTTGGCAAGTAGGAGAGGATGACTCACGTGCCAGCCACTTGCTGTACTTGAAAACCGGTCTAGGGTACTCTGTATGAAATGTACACAGAATCCTTACAGTGACCTCGAAGATACGTACCAGCACATACATGCGAATCAAGTATTGTGTAGGTGTGTGTGATTTATAAGACGTCAATGGCATTACTCAGTGATCCAAGCTGACAAAATGAAAGGAAATAATTAATAAGTAAATGAAAAATGAGCGCAACATTTCGGTGCTGTTATTGCGACAAACTACGATGAATTTCTGACAATAGACAATGCGAGTTGTATATGCTTATTCATAAACTTTTCAGGTCAATGAAATGACGGTGGACACTGAAAGAAAAGGCTGTAAGTATTCAGTCATATTGTTATTAATGAGACAGATTTCAAAAACCGTAGTTGCAACCATGCGTGAACATTGCTCGAAGGAAAAATAGCTACTGTTGATTTCTTTTTGCTAGTTGGTTTACGTCGCACCGACACAGATAGCTCTTATGGCGACGATGGGACAGGAAAGGGCTAGGAGTGGGAAGGAAGCGGCCGTGGCCTTAATTAAGGTACAGCCCCAGCATTTGACTGGTGTGAAAATGGGAAACCACAGAAAACCATCTTCAGGGCCGCCGACAGTGGGGTTCGAACCTGCTATCTCCCGATACTGGATACTGGCCGCACTTAAGCGACTGCAGCTATCGAGCTCGGTCTACTGTGGAATTGCCGCCGGGCATTTCTAATAGAAGGCTTATTCTTCTTTTTCCTAATCTGTTTACCCTCCAGGGTAGGTTTACCCTCGGACACAGCGAGGGATCCCACCTCTACCGCCTCAAGGGCAGTGACCGGGAGCGTGAGACATTGGCTCGGGGGATACAACTGGCGAGAATGACCAGTACCTCGCCCAGGCGGCCTCACCTTCTATGCTGAACAGGGACCTTGCGGGGGAATGGGGAGATTGGAAGGGATAGACAAGGAAGAGGGAAGGAAGCGGCCGTGGCCTTCATGACGTTACAGCCCCAGCATTTGCCTGGTGTGAACATGGCAAACCACGGAAAACCATCTTTAGGGCTGCCAACAGAGGGGTTCGAACCCACTATACCCCACTCATGAGCTGTGGAACATCTCCATTCAATAGGACAAGGCGATTTCCAGCACCGGTTCTAATTAACATCTGGATGGGTGTAGTTGGAGGTCGGTTACATCTTTTTATTAATGTTATCTTGCTCCTGTAGAGGCAGTACGTTACTGGAGCTTTCAGAGGATGTGTCGCTTCGACTACGCCGAACCACGTGGATTTTACACGATGGTGCAGACATTTCCTCAACGGTAGACAGGACGATGTGGAACTATCAATTGGCCAGCCCTTATTCCAGTGGATTGTTATGTCTGGCGGGACATGAAACACAAAGTATACTGAACTGAAGTAACCACTTCGGATGACCTCCGTAAACATATTCTTCCGGCACCAGAGGATATTCTGAACAACACAGGTTCCTTGTCTCGAATGCGTCACAACTGCATTCGGAGAAGTGAAGCCTGCAGAGAAGCCCAGGGTGGTCACTGTGAACAATTGCTACGAGTTTCGCTTTGGTATGTCAGATGTTACGCCATTTCTGCACCGTAATGGCTTGGGAGTACAGTACAGTATCGATGTAGTATTTTGAGTCCCGATGGTTCGATATTCTCATAAATCCAAGCAGTGAAATTGAAGTACCGGTAACAAAAATTATAAATCGAGAGTTTCAGTGCGCGAGTGACTTGTACGTGCCGAAAGCTGAACACAGCACAGGGAAGACGTGCTTGTTAAAACTCTAGACATTGACCTTGAACGCATTTTGGCAGTTCCTCAATTCTACCCTGCATGTGGTTTTGGTTTTTTACGTGTGTTCGAGCAATTTATATTTTGTTTCTTATTCACTACGAGTTAAAACAAAAGGCACGCGCTTTTAAGGGCCGATGACCTTAAAACAGCAATCATCATCATCATCACATCATCATTATTAACACGTATAAAACTTCAATAAAATGCTTGTGTTATATTCATCACTCCTCGTGGAGGAGTGGGTGGGCCTTCAGCTATGCGTGTAGCTCTTGGGCCATGTAGTAAGGAAGTAGAGTTGTGAGGATGAAATAATTCAAGTTGGACGTATGTCTTGTACATACAATAAATTGAATTGAATACGTTAGTAAATATGCTTGTTGTTTAAAGGGGCCTAACATCGAGGTCATCGGCCCTGTTAGTAAATACCTGACCGCGCAGAGAGATAACCGCAGCAACAACACGGACCCCAGAGGAGGTCCGCAGAGCACCCCACCCAGGGCAGAGGTCCCCCCAAACACCCCGTTTATTGAGTAAATTTTCATGGTATGATGTTGACATAGTACAATGTTGACATAGTACAATGTTGACATACATACATACATACATTGGTAAATAAACAAACAAACAAACAGAGAAAAGTGGTTGGCCTTGAACTTGCTGGGCCGATTGAGACGAGTTCTTACTCCAGTTATGTGAACAAAACAAGCACTGAGGTCATTGACCATGCTACACTCTTAAAGGCTACAGAGCAGATTAAAGGTGATGTATCACAAGGTCAAACATAAACATGTAACAGAACGTAACGTAAGATGTAATTGTGACACATGAGAAACGAAAAAAGTAAAAAGTAAAAAGAGGAATAAGACGAAAATATGAACAGGTGAATAATAATAATAATAATAATAATAATAATAATAATAATAATAATAATAATAATAATAGTAATAATAATCAGACGAGGAAAAGAGTAATAAGAAGTAGTTCAATATGAGTAGTAGCGATAATAATAAGACTGAATAATAATAATAATAATAATAATAATAATAATAATAATAATAATAATAATAATAATAATAATACCGGTAATGTTATTTGCTTTACGTCCCACTAACTACTCGTACTGTTTCTGGAGGCGCTGTAATTTAGTCCCACATGAGTTCTCTTTACGTGCCAGTAAATCTACCGACACCAGGCTGACGTATTTGAGCACCTTCGAATACCACCGGATTGAACCAAGATCGAGCCTGCTAAGTTGGAACCAAGAAACCAGTGCTTTAACCGTCTGAGCAACTCAGACTGGCCACTTTTATTTTGATAAATTTATTAAGCACTGCAAAGGAAGCAGTACGTTATACTTTATTTTACCATTACACATATGCTTTTCGTTTGTAAACACTAAATAATAATGTAATTTTTTACGTCCTAATAATTACTTTGACGGATTTTGGAGACGCCGAGGCGCCGGAATGTTGTATTGCAGGACTTTTTTAAATACAAGTAAATCTACAGACACGAAACTGGCGTATTTCACCACCTTCAAATACCCCCGAATTGAGTCTCCATCGAACCTGCCAAGATGGGATCAGAATACCAGCGAACTATCGTCCGAGGTACTCAGCCCGGCATTAGAGCTTGGAATACGTTGGTCGTGCGGTTAGGGGCGCGAAATTGTGAACTTTCATAGGGGAGATACTGGGTTCGAACTACACTGTCGACAGCCCTGAAGATGGTTCTCCGTGGTGTCCCATTTTCACATCAGGAAAATGCTGGAGCTGAACCTTTATTAAGGCCACGAACGCTTCCTTCTCACTTCTACACCTTTTCTGTCCCATCGTCACCATAAGACCTATCTGTGTCGGTGCGACGTAAAGCTAATTTTGAAAATCATCATATTTAGGACATTATACAACTGTCGAGATCCATAGTTATAAACGATGACAAGTATTTTCTGGGCAGAGATTATTGGCGAGTAGTCAAAAATAATAATAAATAATAATAATAATAATAATAATAATAATAATAATAATAATAATAATAATAATAATAATGGTATTTGCGTTACGTTTACGGTTTTCGAAGACGATGAGGTCCCGCAGGGATTCTATTTACGTGTCACTAAATCTACCGGCACGAGTGTGACGTATTTGAGCACATTCAAATACCACCGGACTGGGCCAGGTTCGAACCTGCGAGGTTGGAGTAAAAAGGCCAGCACCTCAACCGTCTGAGCCATACAGCCCGGCAAGAAACACGAAATGTAGGTACGTACACCGGTAGCAGCCTTCAGCTGTTATCGTAGTTCAGTTGCTCGTAAACAAAAACCAGTTTAGCAAGTATATTACGTAACATCTCGTTACAGTAGTACATTTGCTCCGAAACATAAACAGAAACCGGTTTGGCACGGGTGGCGCGTGACTTGCCTGTTATCAACGGAAAGCTATTCATTCTCAGAACAAGGCATACTACCTATTCTAAAAACATCGTATCCCTTTGCTTTCGAAAATAACTTCCGCTGATTACTAAAAGTTTGATATATAGTGGTTCGTCACATCGTTCTCTATTGCTACAAGAAATATCTGCACGTATACACCTAACACCTGTATATACAACGAGTAAACCGGAGTATCATAATTCATCACAAACTACAACGCTTGTCTACAGACTGAGGGAGACCATTTTCAACACTTACTTGAAATGAGTAAATGTTACTGTATTGTTTCTCAATTGAGATGTATGTTTGCCTGTATTTTTCCTGTATATTTTCTAGAACTTCAAAGCTGATAGGACAAGGACGATGGGTTTCCTTCGAACGTACGGGAAAGATGTGACGGCTACTTCACTCTCAATTAACGACACGCAGCATGCAGGAAGGACATCCCTTGCTGGACTCGCCCTGTAGGAGTGCTGTCAGTGAGAAAACAGAACGTCAAAATTAACGTGAAAGCAGTGCGGCTCGTGCTGAATTATATAGGTGTATCTGAACTATGACGCCCACTTCACTGCATCAGGTGTAATAGACAAACATAAATTCGTATTGCATAGTATAAGTACCACCTGAGGTCGTGTGCATCCGTCCTCCAACCCCACAGAAACGCCTTACACCATGTCCTATCAGGTTCGAAGTTCCCGAAAATTTACAGGAAAAATACAGGTAAACACACATCTGAATTTGTAAGACCCCGCTTTCAAGGGAATTTTACGATATAAATAACTGACTTGTACCAAAAAAGTGTTTGAAAGTTATAAAAAGTAAAGCCTTTCTTCCGCTTAACAAAAAAATTTGATCTAGTATCGACACACTCATATTTACAAAGGTTCTGAAAACTAAATGCCACATTGGAAGCCGGATTTCTTAATGGAGGGGGGAACACCATCTGATAATACTAACGTTCTTGTTTTCATTTTCATGACTTCCTAACTTCGAAGAATTCACTACCATTATGGAGAAACATCTTCGTGATTACTTGGAGGTATCGATGTAATTAATGTTACGGCTTGCCTCATCTCGCCAGCTGTATTACCTATTAAAACCTTTGTCGAAATGAGTTCAGTTTAAACCCTTGAAGTAATTCTTCACCACAGGGCGATCTAATAGCAGGGTGCAGCACGGAGCAGTGACATTCCGATACAAATCGTGAAGCTAGGTCTTTCCTTCCACATCCAGCAATACAAGGTTGTTTCAAAGAGGGTGATAGTTCAAGAAAGGAGTATGATTAAAGCCCAGCGATACAGCTCCTGCATTACACATGAATAGGCCTCCCGTACTGCAAGGCGTACAGTTCATACGGAACCTTACGGGCCACCTATCAGAGAAAGCTGTAGTTGACTGTTCCCTCATGCTTTCAACCTAATATTATGTCGTTTACAAATCCTAACAAGGTTGCTAGATCACGAGTAAATAAATGAGTATCGATCTTTGGCTCGGTAACAACACACAATATGAAGGATGGGATCGCTCATGGCTGTATGTTATATCTTTCATTCTGGTGGTTCTGCAGCTCTGCAGGTCGTATTATGTAGCCGCGCCTGTGTGCAAGTCTCCTCGTTCATGCATCTCCACTGTCGAGAATAATATTATTATTATTATTATTATTATTATTATTATTATTATTATTATTATTAAATTGAGCCATAAGATTTTCCCGGCGGAGTTTCGCTTCCGTTGCTATAAAGCAGCACAATTTTCTATAACTTTCGTAAATTAGCATATATTGATAGAACCACTAATAACACTGATATTGGAGAATTCATTTTAGGCCTTCCCCTAAACTACAATTCGCCGGGCTGAGTGGCTCAGACGGTTGAGGCGCTGGCCTTCTGACCCCAACTTGGCAGGTTCGATCCTGACTCAGTCCGGTGGTATTTGAAGGTGCTCAAATACGTCAGCCTCGTGTCGGTAGATTTACTGGCACGTAAAAGAACTCCTGCGGGACAAAATTCCGGCACCTCGGCATCTCCGAAAACCGTAAAAGGGTAGTTAGTGGGACGTAAAGCAAATAACATTATAAAAACTACAATTCCACCCAGTGTGTATAAAATTATTTATAGCTTAAATTGTAGTGCCTTATTTGCAGATTTTACGCACCGACCTTCATTAAATTATCTTCAGCCGTTTCCTCGTGATGCGCGTACAGGCAGGCAGGCAGGCAGGCAGGCAGGCAGGCAGACAGACATACATACATCACACAAAATTAGAAATTGCATTTCCTTCTTACTGTGGACACGAACGATATAGAAATACCATTCTTTTTTTAATTCTAAGCAATGTACAGACAGAACTCTTATTTTATACAGCGTGATTCAGCCGCCCGTTCCAATATAGTTGTATGCAACCCACAATATTCAATCCGTCCTGAAAACGTCTGCACGGCCGGTATGCTTAGACAACACAACCGGATATCTTGGTATTTACCGCCTCACCATGATAGGACGCCGTAATGTTATACTCGTATTAAACACTGGAAGTCATGCGTGTGCCTTCTAGATCATTATGACCGAGAGAGTTGGCCGCGCGGATTCCCGTTTTCACACTAGGCAAATGCTGGGGCTGTACGTTAATTAAGGCCACGGCCGCTTCCTTCCAACTCCTAGGCCTTTCCTATCCCATCGTCGCCATAAGACATATCTGTGTCGGTGCGACATAAAGCCACTAGCAAAGAAAACAATAAACATCATTATGAACTTAACACGCCGGCGAAACACTAACATGGTATTGTGTCCGCAGTAAACCTAATACTTGCTATAAGGTGCGCAGTGTGTCGTACGGAAGCGTAGTGTAGTTGGTAAAGGCGTGCTGGAGCAGGTTTGCATTTTAGGTAGGAGGTTCGAGTCTGGGGCGAAGTTCACTTTTTTAATGTTTTTTTTTTTTGCTATTTGCTTTACGTCGCACCGACACAGGTAGGTCTTATAGCGACGATGGAATAGGAAAGGGCTAGGAGTGGGAAGGAAGCGGCCGTGGCCTTAATTAAGGTACAGCCCCAGCATTTGCCTGGTGTGAAAATGGGAAACCACGGAAAACCATTTTCAGGGCTGCCGACAGTGGGGTTCAAACCTACTATCTCCCGAATACTGGATACTGGCCCCATTTAAGCGACTGCAGCTATCGAGCTCGGTGAAATGTTTGTTTAAGTAAGTAAGTTCACTATCCGCTTTCATGAAAATTGTGTATGAGTGAATATGTTTGTGGCCCTAAGAAGGGCCGAATAGTTAGCGGGCAGGACTCATACAGACCGTAAATAATAGGAACACAACTGCCTTCACAACGTTTTCTTTCTTTCTTCTTTCTTAATCTGCTTCCTCCAGGGTTGGTTTTTCCCTCGGACTCAGCAAGGGATCCCACCTCTACCGCCTCAAGGCCAGTGTCCTAAAGCTTCAGACTCTGGGTCGGGGGATACAACCGGTGAGGATGACCAGTATCTCGCCCAGGCGGCCTCAACTGCTATGCTGAACAGGGGCCTAGCGGGGGGATGGGAAGTTTGGAAGGGATAGACAAGGAAGAGGGAAGGAAGCGGCCATGGCCTTAAGTTAGGTACCATCCCGGCATTTTCCTGGAGGAGAAGTGGGAAAGCACGGAGAACCACTTCCAGGATGGCTGAGGTGGGAATCGAACCCACCTCTACTCAGTTGACCTCCCGAGGCTGAGTGGACCCCGTTCCAGCCCTCGTACCACTTTTCAAATTTCGTGGTAGAGTCGGGAATCGAACCCGGGCTTCTAGGGGTGGCAGCTAATCACATTAACCACTACACCACAGAGGCGGACCCTGACAACGTTTTATCGCAGCAGATGCTCGATGTGATGAACGTTTTGGTTTATACTCATTTGGGCCCGGTGTCCAATAGATCGTCTTGCACGCTGAAGCATTCCACGTGTAATTGCTCGGCAGGTGTCCGTGATGAGTTTCCGGAGCTGGTCGGGGATTTTCGGCGCTTGAGTGTAAACGACGTTCTTCAAATGTCCCCACAAGAAGAAGTCTAACGGCGTTAAATCCGGTGATTTGGTGGGCCAAGAAACAGGGCCTCCACGTCCTATCCATTTTCGTGGCAGTTCCTCGTTCAGATGGTTACGAACGGGCACAGTCGAATGTGGTGGAGCTCCATCCTGTTGCAACCACATCGTCAAACGATCGTGCAAGTGCACATCCTCCAGCAGCAGTGGGAGTTACTGACGCAGGAAGTGCAAGGTAGCGTGGGCCCGTCCAATGGCCCTCAAAGAAATAAGTTCCAATCAGGCGATCCCCCAAGATTCCACACCAAACATTCACTCCCCATCGTACTTGATGGGCCGCCTGTCTCACCCAGTGAGGATTGTCCGGAATCCAATAGTGCATGTTGTGGCGATTGGCGTTCCCATTATTGCGGAAGCGCAATTCGTCCGAAAACAAGATATGTGACACGAATGGTGCATCATTGTCCGGCTTCCCTCATATCCACCGACAGAACTCCATTCGAGCTTCGAAATTCCGCCCATGGAGCCCTTGGTGTAGCTCAAGATGGTACGGGTGAAATTTATGTTCATGCAGCTATTCGCCAGACAGACTGCTGGCTGGTGTTCACCTGTTGTACAATCACCCTTGTACTGATGTTTGGATTATTACGAACTACCTTCAGAACGGCCTCTTCTATTTCACCCAATGTAACAGGCCTATCGCGGACTGGTGGCTGGCTGGAAATCACGCCTGTTGTCCTTAGGCGTCTTTCAACACGGCGGAATGTCGTAGCAGCCGGGCGTCGCCTGTCGGGATACCGTTCCTGGTACAGACGTAATGCCTCGCACGCGTTTTGTCTTGCTTCCCCATAAATGAGGAGCATGTCAACGTATCCCTCTGTGGAAAATATGCCAGTCCACCTCTGTGGTGTAGTGGTTAGTGTGATTAGCTGCCACCCCCAGAGGCCCGGGTTCGATTCCCGGCTCTGTCACGAAATTCGAAAAGTAGTACGAAGGCTGGAACGAGGTCCACTCAGCCTCGGGAGATCAACTGAGTAGAGGAGGGTTCGATTCCCACCTCAGCCATCCTGGAAGTGGTTTTCCGTGGTTTCCCACTTCTCCTCCAGGCAAATGCCGAGATGGTACCTAACTTAAGACCACGGCCGCTTCCTTCCCTCCTCCTTGTCTATCCCTTCCAATCTTCCCATCCCCCGCAAGGCCCCTGCTCAGCGCAGGTGAGGCCGCCTGGGGGAGGTACTAGTCATCCTCCCAAGTTGTATCCGCCGACCCAGAGTCTGAAGCTCCAGGACACTGGTCTTGAGGTGGTGGAGGTGGGATCCCTCGCTGAGTCCAAGGGAAGAAACCGATCCTGGAGGGTAAACAGATTAAGAAGAAGAAAATATGCCAAATGACAGTAGAGATTAGAGTATATTCGGGCCCTAACCAGCGGAGTATGCGCAGGGCACAAGATGAATAACAGCGTCATATTACTGTTTGAATGTGGCAAACGTGGGCCTGTGTTTACGTATTCAAACATCATACCGATTTTAACGATGCAGGAATCGAACCGCCGCTGACACATTCCGTCGATTGCCAGGCGAACGCCTAACCACATCCGCTACGCTACACTGGTGGATACATGCTGGTAGTACAACGAGAGAAGAGTACATGCGCCATCCGGTTCGGTGTTTAAGACATTAATTACTGCACTGTTACCAAGTTTTATGCATTGATTCCCCTCTTCGTTACGCCCGGTCACAAGGCACGACACATTAACATAGCAACATGCTGAGTGAGGGTTGCTACATGATTTAAAGGTATCATGTTTTTCGAACGGATGATATAATCTGTCAGTAGGGTTCAGAATCGTGTGCAAAATGTGCTCACTGAACATTAGTTCCATACAGCATGCCTGCAGGGGAGTAGCACCCCTATAACCATGTGCACGTTAGTTAGGCTGCAACAGACGATATTGGAAGGGACTGCTGAATCACACTGTACTGTATGAACCGGGTGGTTCACTAACCATTTTTCCGGAGACAGGCAACCCAAATAACGCGTATAACCTAAGGATCCTAATATTTTAGTTTTATGAATACTAAAATGACGAAATTTCTACTTATGTTCGATAAGGCTCTCCGCTACCTGTGTGTCATCACTGTAAATTGATTCATGGACCTTACAAAGGAAAAACTACTGTGCACAATTCCGCGCCAAGTACTAAGGACCATTCTGCAAACATGTGATTTATTGCGCCTTGAAATAACACAGGTGCCTGTAATACGATCGAATTAATAGATTATGCCACGTGTTATGTAATGTAAAGAAGTTAAATGAACACTGTAAAACATCATTAAAAAGTTCGACACGAATACTAACTTCCGAGGTGGAACTCCCATACTTAAGTACAAAACCTCTAGCCAGTACCATTTATGTAGACTTCGTGGCCGAAACGGTTAAGGGCTGGAGCACAAGGTATGTTAGCGTTATGGTTCCAATCTAGAATAAAGCATTTTTTAAACGACAGAGGTGCTCCATTTCAGCGGGGTCACAATACTAATTAATATTTTTTTCCTATTGGTTTTAAGGGATGCGCTTTGATTTGACGTCTTTCCCTTAAGGCTGGGTGGGGGAAGGACTGGGAAGGAAATCGGCCTTCTTCTTTTACAAAAATACCGTCCCGGCATTTGCCTGGTGGTGAAAATGAGAAATCGAGGAAAACCATTTCCAGGACGGCCAGCATGGGATTCGAATCCACAACCTCCCGAGTCCAATGCACACAAATAATAATCCACACCTGCGAGGTCACATCACAGCACTTATTCATTTCCTCACGATATAATCCTGTAAAGAGTACGTTGAGTTGTTGCTAATTTATGGAAAAAGTACGATCGAATTAATATGTTAAATGAACACTGTAAATCATTATCGAAGACCTTGACACAGATATTAATTTTCTATGTTGAACGGCCATACTTAAGTAATAATCCGTTAGCGAGTGCCTAATATGTTGTATTTGTGGCTTAGTCGGCCGTGAAATAAAATACAACTTCTGTTTTGCAATAAAATGTTCTTCATATAAATACGTAAAATACAATTTCTGAAATGGTAAGCATATGTTCGTCTAAGTATGTAAAGGTATCCTAAGAAAGAATTTTGCAAAATTATGTATTCGAAATTTACCGGCTTTTTATTTTCTCGGCCGCGAAATAAAATACAACGTCGTATTTAAACTAAAACCTTATCCATATAAATAGCTAAAGTTTAATTTCTGCATTTTTTGGAAATTCGACTTACAAGTGGTGCAAAAAGTTGTACAAAGATATATTCAAAATTGTCCTTTTTTAGATTTTCCCGGCCGCAAAAATGAAATACAACTTCGTTTTGTTGTAAAATACGCTTCATAAAAATACCTAAAATATAATTTCTGCATTTTTTGAAATTCAACTTACAATGGGGTGCGAAGGGCTGTATACTGGCGTTCATTAAAAATTCCGTGACCAGAAATATTCATTTCAGGCAAGGAAATCATTACAGCCCTCAGAATCACCCAGTACCAGCTTACTCTCTCTCTCTCTCTTTCTCCCTCTCTCATTGGTCAGATCCATGCAGAAGCGTAACACATGCACACACCTGAAGAGCAAGGGAAGATCTAGAGTGTGGAGGATGGAATATCTAGCATGAACCAAACGCGCACAGAGGGGAAGGTATTTGCTTCTCCACCTGTCCACACGCACCCTGGTTCGACGTTTAATATCAATCTTTTGTTTATTAAAAGTCATTAGGTGGATATTAGCAGGCGTAGGGGCGGAGACTCAAGAGTTAACTAGCGAAACAGGCGATCCAGTGTCGAGCTAAAAATTCACTGATTGCTGTTTGAAATGAAGAGGAATGACGAGCTTGGTAGAGTTCTGGAGTTGAAGAACGACATTAACTTGATCAATTTCCGTTGGTAGCTTGGTGGAGGTCCTCTTCTGTTGACATACAGTCGGGGATACACTCTTACAATATGTCTGTATGTGTCCTACTTTATTGCACTTCGAACACGTAGCCTTGAAGAAACGACACTCGCGCCGGCCATGGTACCTGAAACACCCACGGCAAGACTGCAGCTTACTTGCTGTTTGTTGCCTGGAGTTCTTCGCTTGCTGCGATGATGTTTTAGCACGTCGAGTGATCTTGCAAGCTGGGGTGGAATGCATTCTGTGCAGGGTTGCCACCTTTAGTACTTTAGTACTAGATTTAGTACTTCATGATCAGTTTTAGTACGTTAATTCCTTTTATGGAAATCTAGTACCTTTTACGGAGGTAGAGTATAAACTCTTCTACTGCAGCAAAAGAACAAGAAAGAAATTGATAAGTTTCAGAGCCATGTTGAAGTTTGCGAACAGATTTTTAGGACGGTGGATTTTCGTGCTCCTATTTTAAGAAATCTATCCATGGCGATAGGAAATAGTGGTTAGCTAAGTCCACAGAAACAGAAGCTTTTCAGAGTGGTGTGAAAATGGGAAAGCACGGAAAATCATCTTCAAGGCTGCAGACAATGGGGTTCGAACCCACTATCTCCCGGATGCAAGCTCACAGCTGCGCGCCTCTAACTGCAGGCCAATTCGCCCGGTGTTCGTTTAAATTAAATATCCTGTAGGCGACTACAGCTTCCCAAATTTGACTACTTTTGTGAAGGCAGTGTTCTGTTTACTATATTCTTCTGCTGCAACAGAACGGGTTTTATTTCTGCTGTTACTACCAATAAGACCAAATTGAGAAACAAACTCCAATCCTGTATGTTTAATGGGCTTCTTCTGACAAAGGAGACACTAAAACATTCGTCTGCCCATAATTTTCACATTTCAAAACAGTTTATTGCTTTGGCAATGTTTTCCAAGGATTGAGAGAAGAGCAAAATATGAAGATCAAAACCGGTAAGTTCTGTTCTCATTTAATAAATGTGTATTTTTGATAAGTACACTTTGCTTTCTATAACTTACTGCCTTTATGAATAACCCTATTCCATTGTAAATAAATAACTTAATACATTTTTCCATAATCTAGTACCTTTTAGGGGAAAATTTAGTACAAAAATTGTCCGGTGGCAACTCTTAGGCTGATGACACACGGAGCGGTTTTCGCCGAGTCGGCAGCTGAGTCGGCGCATGTTTCTATTGTATCAGATGGGATGAAACAGACAGAGCGGTGCTCGCCGACAGGCGGCAGATTTGCCGACTCGGCCTGTCGTGTAGCTGGCGGTGCAGCGAGCGTTTTGAAGACTTTGTGCGCGCTCTAGCGTCATAGATTTAATACATTCAGCTGAATCACGGCCGACTTGATGCTTCGCTCTGGTCGGGCGTGGCTGAATTTACGCGGCGATTGCATCATTGGTAGGTATTCTTGTATTAGATATCATGAAGTATCTTTGAAATTCAATAATATACACGTAAAAGGACATACAGAGTAAGTAGACTTTTGGAATAAGAATAAGAACAATCCTTTATTTTTCGGTAATTTTAGCTAGCTTCCTCACCTAACGTCACGCTCACTAATATGTTTTGTCCACTGCCTGCTCGATACGCACCCGATGACTGCTTATAAGCAGTCATTTTAGATGCAGTTCGAGCAGGCAGTGGTTTCGTCACAGTCGGCAAAAACCGCTCTGTGTATCAATCACAGGCGGCGGCCGACGCGGCTGCCGACTCGGCAAAAACCGCTCCGTGTGTCATCAGCCTTATTCTGTGCTTGGCTCGCAGCTGGCTATGTCTCTGTGTGTCAAGATTAGCGACCTCCCCGGAACTGGTTATTTCCGCTGTCGTACGGGCTCTGACTTCGTACACGGCAGCCAGGCGATGTACCTCGTCCAATGTAGGATTACTGTGTTTGATGGCTTCGAAGCGAATTTTCTTCTCCGGCGTATATAATACGACCATGTCTCGAATGAGGGGATCCGAGTAAGATGTACCACAGCCTTCCCTGTCACATACAAATGCGCATGTCTTAGCAAGACCCCGTAGTTCAGCTATTCAGTCGGTATGCGCCTGGGAAGACTTCATACGACATTGAAAATTATTATATCTGGATGCCACAATATGAGGGTTTTTCTTGAAATGTTCATTGAGACGAGCAATTAACTGAGCTAAAGGAACATCAGAGATACTTTCTTCAGGACTCAATTTCTGCAATAGATCACAAGTTTCATGAGTAATACCATGGCATATGAGATGTTGCTGTAGCCTAGCATTATATGTAACCCAATCTTCTTTAGTGAGATCAAAAGGGGCAAATGTAGGACAGAAAAGCTTGTCTGCTGGGCAGAAATTGCCTGTAATGCTTGACAAAAGTTGTCTGCTGTTCCACTTGCTGTTGCAGCAACTGCTGTGACTGCTGTTGTTGCTGTTTCATCATCTGAAGGATGGACTGCAAAGGAGTTGTATTAGGCATGATAACTGCAGAACGGTACACTAGTGTAATCTGAATGAGACGATATGGCGGGTTATATTCAGAGTCTTATAAACGTAAGTAGTAATCAAAGCTGATTAACTGTCTACCACCTGAATTTTGTACGTTTGCCTGATATGAGGCACGGTGGAACCCTTTCGTTATTGTCCTTGTTGCTAATATGGTTAAAAATGGGCGTTCGTAACTTATTTTCCGTCGCCAAGTTCGTGACTTAACCTTGTCACTAATTTCGTAGAGACTGGCGGCATGTGGTTCTTTCGTAACTTAACCTCGTCGCCAATTTCGTGTTGTGTACAAAAGCAAACACTTCTACAAACACGAACTTAATTGTATTGATTTACCAATTTACAAGTATCCATTCACTTTAAATAGCACTGACCGAGCTCGATAGCTGCAGTCGCTCAAGTGCGGCCAGTATCTAGTATCCGGGAGATAATGGGTTCGAACCCCACTGTCGGCAGCCCTGAAGATGGTTTTCCGTGGTTTCCCATTTTCACACCAGGGAAATGCTGGGGCTGTACCTTAATTAAGGCCACGGACGCTTCCTTCCCACTCCTAGCCCTCTCCTGTCCCATCGTCGCCATAAGACCTATCTGTGTCGGTGCGACGTAAAGCAACTAGCAAAAAAAAAGAAAGCACTGAAACTAAAGGTTCTTCTCGCTAGTGACCATAAAAATTAACTATGTACATTATTTACAATGATGCTTATTAGTGGGAATGACTGTTGTCAGTTCCTGAGTGTACTTTAAGTCACAATAATATTCTCGTTGCCGGAATACAAATATTGAGGGAATCCCTATCTTAAAGCACATGAAATCAAAAGTAAGGAATAAAGTCCTTCCGTACAATAGAATATGGCATGCGCTGAACATATTCATTACCTCAGCTGCAAGAAAAAATTTAAATATAAACAATCGTAGCCCCACTACACATTCTAAAGTCGACATTACCATTCTACAAGGCTGCGTTTTCCGTGGAAAGGTCTACCTGAGAAAGATCTTTCAAGAATGTTTTCAACCACACGCTCGCACATACTTCCAAACTGATATTCACGGCAGTGACGACACCATCATAACTTAATCTATAGCAGATTTTAAACAATGTACTTACAGTTTCATCCGGTGACGCTTCATGATAGTAGAGTCATGGTTTTCACAAAAATACACCGGGACTAACTACTTTCTTTTTTACTTAAAAAGCCTAATCTAAACTAATCAGCAAAATTTAACTGGTATTTTACCGTCACTGAATGTTTATAGTTTCACTCATATACGGAGTGTGCGTGCTTCAACGACGAACGAGGGAAAATATTTGTCACGACGTAAACACACGTTATATTACTGAAGAATGCCACAGAACTCGCGAAACCTTCACCTTTAATCCAAGAGAAACACTACAAAAAATCACTACATACTACCATCACAGAGAACCAAATACAAACTCTGTGTCATGCTGGGCAACCTAAATATTGTTCTGCGGCCATCGGAACACATACTCTACACGTGCCATCAATGAATTGCTCGAAAAAAACATATACATGCCGAAACCAAAGGCAAAAATATATTCTTCTCTATTACAATTGATTTCATATACTGTTAAGATGTTGATATTTTTATTTCAGTCTCTGGTGTGTGGCGGTGAAGACTTCGAGTGTCAAGTATTAAAACTAACATTACCTTACCTAAGCTAGCTGGCCTGTCGCCGTAAATTGCTGTCGGGGGAGGGGCTACAGCTCCGCCCCGCTGCCAGGACAAGAAAGCTTCAAGTGTATGCGTCACCCAAGCGACCTCGCATCTCCACTTGCTTACCTGCCCTCTCGACCAAAAACATGGCTTCCGATTTAGGACGACCAGTTATTTTGGAGAAGGTGATTTAAGGGGTTTCTTGAAGTGTAGAAGTCACAGGTGTATGGAGATACTAAGATAAACTGGAATGTTGTGGTCTTGTATAGAAGAGAATAGCCACGAGATTTAGGAAACCCTAATGAAAGTTTCAACAGCTCCATATGGGACCGTATACCAAAAACTGTATTTATAGGTCTAAATACCGTCAGAATAGGAGTTTTAATTAAGAAGTTACAGCGCACAATTGTGCAAAGAGAGTATAAAATCTTTAGACCTGATTAGAAAACTATAATTGTTTATTCTTTGCTGTAGTCCCGTAGGAACCTGCTTCTTTTTGTGCACTTGGTAAAATGATATCTCCCGCACTGTTTTTCACACAAAATTGGCACACGAAATTTTCATTTGAGTCACGATATTTTTGTTCCAGCATATTTTTTTTTCCGTAACTTCGATTTTTAGACATTTAGATACACTTATCTATCAGGCTGAAATTTTCTGCAGGATAATCGTTGATTAGCCGGCCCCGCGGTGTAGGGGTGGCGTGCTTGCCTCTTACCCGGAGGTCCCGGGTTCGATTCCCGGCCAGGTCAGGGATTCCTACCTGGACCTGAGGGCTGGTTCGAGGTCCACTCAGCCTACATGATTAGAATTGAGAAACTATCTGACGGTGAGATAGCGGCCCCGATCTAGAAAGCCAAGAATAATGGCCGAGAGGATTTGTCGTGCTGACCACACGACACCTCGTAATCTGCAGGCCTTCGGGCTGAGCAGCGGTCGCTTGGTAGGCCAGGGCCCTTCAAGGGCTGTAGTGCCATGGGTTTGTTTTATAACAGTTGATTATACTCTTTAAAGTGAGTGATATAGATTTCCGATTTTCTTCATAATAATTGAGAAAGTGCGCCTCTGTGGTGTAGTGGTTAGTGTGATTAGATGCCACCCCCGGAGGCCCGGGTTAAATTCCCGGCTCTGCCACGAAATTTGAAAAATGGTACGAGGGCTGGAACGGGGTCCACTCAGCCTCGGGAGGTCAATTGAATAGAGGAGGGTTCGATTTCCACCTCAGCCATCCTCGAAGTGGTTTTCCGTTCTTTCCTTTTCTCCTCCAGGCAAATGCCGGGATGGTACTTAACTTAAGGCCAAGGCCTCTTCCTTCCCTCTTCCTTGCCTGTCCCTTCCAATATTCCCATCCCTCACCAAGGCCCCTGTTCAGCATAACAGGTGAGACCGCCTGGGCGAGGTACTGGTCATTCTCCCCAGTTGTATCTCACGACCCAAAGTCTGAAGCTCCAGAACACTGCCCTTGAGGCGGTAGAGGAGGGATCCCTCGTTGAGTCTGAGGGAAAAACTGACCCTAGAGGGTAAACAGATTAATAAAGAATATAATTGAGTAAACATTATATTGTTCAATATTTAACAAGATAATTTATGCAAATAATTGTATTCTAAAGTGGTGTAAAATACAAAAACAACTGAAGTTATTATGCTCATTATATCAGTTTGGGTATATTCAGTATCATGTTAAAATATGGCTGCTCTGGTGGAATTTACTCTTTGTGTAGCCTATTCGTACGCAAGTTGATCTGTCAAAATTATTTATTTGATAAAAGTTTTGAAACAACCTGTGTGAGAAAGGAATACGATATACAGGCTGGTCGGGAACAATGTGAACCGGGTATATAAGCATTAGAGGGTTGGCCATACTGATAAATAATTTGAAAGAAATATTTCGGTATCTCGCGCCATTGTTTTTTTATTAGCTTATAAAATTCAGTCAAATCGCTTCGCGGGAGAATTCATATGGGCTTTGCACAGCAGTTTTGCTAAATTTGCACGTGACTGAAGAGCCATGCCGAGAAATCAGATTCAAACACAAACACACCGTTGGTTCCAGCCAGTGTCACTGGTGGCGCGATCCTGTCAGCTCGGAGGTCTGTATTCAAACGCCTCCCCTGGAGAAGTTTCATTCTTCGACTGGTACTCTCATGCCACGTACAGATTTAGCAACACCGCCTCGCAAAGCCCATTTGAATTCGCCCGCGAAGTGATCAGATTGAGTAATTTCACCAGCTGGTAAAATAACAAAGGTGCGAAATATCGAATTATTTCTTTCAAATTATTTATCAGTATGACCAACAATTTAACACTCGTATACCCGGTTCAGGTTGTTTCCAACCATCCTGTATATGTGTTTTATTTGAGAAATTAATGAAAAGAACCTGCGTGTTGCGTGACCCAAAATTAATTTACAGCCCTGAATATGGTTTCTGTAATTTCCCATTTTCATACGAGACTGGGGCCAGGGCTACTTCCTTCCCACTCCAAACAATTTCCTCTCCCATCGTCGCTATAAGACATCTCTGTCGGTGCGACGTAGAAACCAATTGTAAAAAAGAAAACTAGGCATGGAAGATCATACATGTACACATAGCATGTAATATGATTGAAATATGGGTCCAATGACTACACGCCCCTAAAGACCAGATGGAACAGACAAAAATAAATCTAACCATTCTCATTATACAGCAGAGGATTCGTGCCTGTAAATCCAGACTGGCTGAGTTAAGTGTGGCTGACAACACACTCAACAGGATGGTAAGAAAATTTTCTAGGAAATGGACTGACATACCGTCCCTTCGTGGACAATGAACACTGGCGCACACGGATTACGATAGTTTAATGCCTTAGCAGACACTCTGGAATGCACTTGCACCCCAGGTATTGACCACTGAGATGATGACTTCACGATTTGGTCGAGGATGAAGTCGTCAACCTACGAAGACCGGTCAAATATAAACGGGATTTTTGTTCCTGAATATCAACAATTGGTAGCATTTTTTATTTTTTGATCGGCGAGGCACTTTGCTGATTTATTTTTCGCATGAGCGACGCACTATCAATACTGCTCACTACTGCGAGCTGTTGAACAAGGCGAGGGTTGCATATCGCCGCAAAAGACGAGACCAACCGATTCGACAATGCGCGGTCCCATACTGCAGCTCTAACCGTCTCCAAGCTACAGGAAATGCACTGGACTACACTTGATCATCCTCCTTACAGCCCGGACTTACATCCCTGTGATTTCCATTTGTTCGCACCGCTTAGTGAAGCTCTAGGAGGACAACAATTTGAAGATGACGAGAGGGTGGAAGACTGCTTGCGCAACTGGCTGGTGACACTGCTGCTCATACGCTGGGACAAATGCATTTCCAAAGCAGAAAACTATGTGGAAAAATAAATTGTAATTGCCTTGTGTTTTTCTATAAAAGAATTTAAATAAAAATAAAATTCCCCTTATATTTTATCCCCCCTCGTACCTGATAACAATCTTCCCCAGATTTCAAATTAATTTCGCCGCTATCAGCAGGGTCAAAGCTAGGAAAACTCCAGTATTGGACAACGAGACTGCGATGTTTCTGAAAAATTGACCTAAAAGGCCTTAAATTTATCTCAGGCACTAAATTATTCAGTGCCATGTTCCGCTTTGACCATTTTCCAATACCATGCAAAATCGCCAAAGTAGTGCAGCGACTCCTTGGTGACACAGAGATTAAGGAAGAAAAGACGATCAAAAAAAGAAAAAAAAAGATTATGTGATTTTGTATTTGCTCTATTGCCGTGGAGACGTCAGAAAAATTTGTTGATTAAAAGAATATGAAGTCAGTTCTAAAATGATTGTAGTCTACAATTAATACCGTTGGTGACCCCCAACGTGATTAGTGGCGGTATAGTTTAATCTAGTGAATTGTGAAGCTATGAGTATGAATTCAGCAATTCCAGTTTGTGCACCATACAACTTCACATTAATGTAGATAATGTCTCAATGTAACGCATAAATGTGTTGAGGGCCTCAAAGATACATTCGGCATTCGCATGCGTGGGCAAATAATCGTGGATTGTGTTTTCAAATTCATATCGAATTAAAGTTAATAAGTTTCCATTGTGACAAATATTAGTGCTTTAGTCGAACTGCAATGCGTATCATTCGCCAGTTTTTACTCGCTCCAACAATGTACCTCGCATATTTACTGCCATTTATTCTATTCTTCGTTTGATAACAAAAATGAAATGGCGTACGGCTCTGAGTGCCGGGAGTGTCCGAGGATAAGTTGGGCTTACCAGAGCAGGTATTTTGATTTGACTCCCGTAGGTGACCTGTGCGTCGTGATGAGGATGAAATGATGATGAAGATGACACATAAACCCCGTCCCCAATTATGGTTAAAATTCCCGACCCCGCCGGGAATCGATCACAGGACCCCTGTGACCAAAGGCCAGCAAGCTAACCATTTAGCCATGGAGCCGGACTCTTCATTTGATGTTATTAGACAACGATATAACGCCCAATTGTTTTGAATAATTTTCACCAAGTACAGTGTTTACCATAAGTTTTACTTCAGGTAGTACTAGTTTCTCTCCAATCGTATGTGGTTGGCCATGTTTTTTAGTTGAGATGGGAACTGGGATATGATGTTAAAATACATTTTTCTTGCCTTCTGTAATACTGTCAGTGAGTAATTTCTTCGTTTCATGACGTTCAGCGAGTTTATTGCGAATGTGTCGATTGGCGTGTCAGCTGCACTGACATGCATGGTTTGGAGACGTCGTTTCTATGATGTCATACACTCGTTTGATAAAACGTCATCACACAACACACAGTGGGGCCAACATTCAACACAGTAAATCCCAGTTCCATTTCTTCTCTTCTTCGTTTGATGTTATCAGACAACGATATAGCACCCAATTGTTTTGACGTTTATACACTTGTTGAACATTTTTCCGGCTGGCGGTTGAGTTTTCCCTAAAAATCGCTGTTCGAATGAAACGCACACTTCAATGAACCTGTCTTCAGCCATGTTATCGTCTGCGACTATTTCTATATTTACATTGGTTTACTATTCGCTTCTGGATTCCTGCACGTTGAGTACGTGGTAGAGCGAAGATAAGTCTCTATATTAATACACTATGCTTGACTTGTTAGCATCAGGCGACACACTTAAATGTGCTGGCGCAACTGGCTGTGTACCGAACCAAACTACCAATGAAGACACTCCAAGGTATCTTTAAGAGTTACGAATTGTGCGCTGCTAACTCGTACCATCTATCCGCCAAGTTAAGAGTTACAATAATGAAATTCGAGGGATATTATTCATTCACATATTTACCAAAAAAATCTCTCTTTAAGTACTTACAATTTGCGGACCCCTTGGATAATCGTCGCGGCCCCCGAGGGGTCCGTCGACTACAGTTTGGGAATGGATCCTCTATACAGTATAAAGTCATCCACAAAATCCGTTATTTTCAAAATCTTCCTCCACTCGGAGGCTGCCTAAAACAAAGAATACACAAGAAAGGATTTCATTAAAAATAAAACGACCGAGGAAACAGTTCCTTCAGGACTTAGCACAGAGTCTCCATTATGGTTCTTATTATGAAATGAAACGAGGACCTGAGGACAGGGGTATCTTGTACCCACCTATTGGGCCTTTATGGAACGCGAATAATGGTTGAGAAAATGGCCCGAAACCAAAATGAAAGGAGGCGAAAACTTGCACTCCTCGATGTGACTCCTTAAAACCAATCTGGCACTAGGCCGAAGAAACAGGGGCTATTCCCAAACTATGGAGGTGACTCGTATAAGAATAATTTAAGACAGAAAGGAAGAAAATCAATTACGAAACGTAGTCACCTCAAACCAAAATGAAGGGGAGCTCGAGAGGGTAAAACACTCACTATCCCCTATTTACAGTTACAGATTTATAAGGTTTTTACATAAGCCGGCAGAACTTACATTTTAGAGAAGTTGGTTACATATTAAAGTTTCGGACCTTTCCCGCGGGTTAAACTGCTGAGCTAGCAAGAAATAGGAAGTTAACCGGCCATTACCTTGCTGAAGAGCAACTGCCTGATGAAAGAGGCACCTCCCGCCTCCTGCTTCACATACCCACACTTAGTTTGACGTGGATTAAGTGGCCGAGAGACGAGAAAATCAACAGTTTATAAACCCTCGGAGAAAGTTCGAGACCTTTCATGAATAATTAAGACACATCCCCAGATTTTTATTGGCTACATTAAACAGTTACACACAAAATCGAAGAAGAAATACGGGATTGGCTGAAAATTAATTACAGAAATTATTGATTGGCTAACTTCAAAACTGGCGGAAGAAAAAGCTAAATATTGCCAACCCACAAAAGAATGACCGAAATTTAGTAAAGAAAAAAACTTATGAATACAAAATTTCTTCAAAAAGGTTCTTTCACTTCGCACCAGTGTGCATGATCATAGATTTTGTAGTGACATCTATGAGAGAATGTCCACACTTCTTGACCAATGGAAAAGAAAACAAGTTGAAATTCACAATAATTTAAGTTGGTCTAGTTCCAAGTTCAGTGTTTCTCCAGTAGAGGAGTTCTAATTGGCGCAAGATTTTAACGTGCGGCGTAGAGGTGTACCACCCGGTACAATAATAATAATAATAATAATAATAATAATAATAATAATAATAATAATAATAATAATAATAATAATAAACTCCGTCACTTCCGATCCCAAGCCCGAGGCTTCATCTTGCAAGTGATGAGGAAAGAGAAGGGGAAGGGTAACACCTCGTTGAAAAACCTGAGTCCATCTGGCTCCGGATGGTAGCACCCTGTAAGGGCCCCTGCCTACGGTTATACTACAGGCGAAACACGGTCAACGGTCTCAAAGGCAAAAGAGGAGTCTCAGATTTCCAACGGTGAAGAGAGCGGAAGAACCTAGTGGAGTAAACCACGAAACAGCAAGAATAATGAGTACTAAACGATCGTGTGAAAAATCACAACTTGTTGACATGCAAGAAAACTTTGCAAAAAAAAAAAAAAAAAAAAAACCCTCACTGGAATTTCTATCAAATATTTAAAAACAACCTGAAGAGCTATCAAGCTCCAAGTATTTGATGCAGAGATGAAAATGACAGAATGGGTGTAACCAACACCGAGAACTGTGATATACTAGCAAAACACTTCGATCAACTTCTGAATTTTGAAGAACCGAACCATAAGTTAGAATTTCCGGAGATTCATGAAAACTTAGAAGCAGATCCACCACCTCTTGTTGAAGAAATTGAGAAAGCAATATTAAAACCCTAAAAACCAGCAAAGTTAGTGGAGAAGACTCCAGTACAGCTGAACTTATAAAATGGTCTCAACCAAAAATCATAAATGATCTTCAAATCATATTTGAAGAAATCTGGAAAACGGAGAAGATCCAGGAAGAATGGAATGCGGCTCGTATACATCCTTTGCATAAGAAAGGTAACAAGCAAGATGTCAACAACTATAGAAGTGTGTCCCTTGTGTCAGTGGCTTATAAGATATTTTCAACAATATTACGGAACAGGGTAGAAGCAATATTTGACAGTCATTTGGGCGAATATCAGAGCAGGTTTAGAAAGGGTAGATCTTGCTCGGAACAGATATTCAACCTGAAGTCCATAATCCGTCACAGATTAATTAACTCCAAAGACATAGCAGCAAAATTCATAGATTTTAAAAAGGCCTTTGACTATGTTGATACGGAAACTCTAGATAAAATAATCCGAGAGTTCGGAGTTAAAACCAAATTGGCAAACCTAATCCGGGAAACCCCCACAGACACCATATCAAAAGTAAAATTTATGGGTGAAATATCTAAACCATTCAGAATAAATACAGGTGTAAGGAAAGGTGATGGTTTAAGTCCACTCATATTAAATAATTTGGAATGAAAAACTGAAAGAGCACAAGTTATCACCAATAACACTGGGAAGAAAAAAGAGAGGTGTTGAAATAAACTGTCTAGCTTTTACAGATGACTTTGCCATACTTTCAGAAAACCTGAAAATGCATCAATACAAGTCAATCTCTTGTAATAAATAGCCAACAGAACAGGTTTAAATATTTCTGTACAAAAAAAAATTATGACAAATTTAAAAAATGCTCTAGAATTTCTAATAACAGAAACTGTTCGAATAAGGAAGTTAAATAAATTCAAATGTTTGGGAGAAACAATAATTCAAGAAAATGGTTCGGAAAAATGTGTTGTAGAAGAAAGGACACACAAGATGGAAAGAGCATACGGTGTAACTAGGAATATCTACAACAAAAAGTGTGTATCTAAAAACCTCCAAATAAAACACTACAACACAGTATTCAAACCGCAATGCTTATACGGGAGTGGATGTCTAATACTGTATTACAAGCTGAATAAATTAGAAGTACTGAAAAGAAAAATGATGTGGAAGATACTCGGCCCGATAAGAACTACAGAACTCTGCAAATCAACAAGTAATGATGAAATATACCGGAACATAGGAAACATCACAGACACAGTGCGGGAGAGGCGATTTATTTTTTGATAGAATGCATGATACCCAGATTAAACAAACAGATCGTCAAATATTTTTGGAACAAGAAATAATTCATGAAGTCAAGAAATATTTGGAAAGAAACAACATAAGGGAAGAAGAAGCAACAGAGAGAGAGTTTTAGAAAGGAAGTGTTGAAAATGGAGGGATTCCAAGGTCGCGAGGGAAAGCAAACAGACTCAAAATGGTCCGAAGAGAGGAAAAGGATGAAGGAGTATTGGGGGAGGAAGAAGGATCAACAAGGGATGAAGCATTGAAATTGTCACGTGGTCCTTGGAAGACCCTAACGGAAAATAATAATAATAATAATAATAATAATAATAATAATAATAATAATAATAATAATAATAATAATAATAATAATAATAATAATAATAATAAATGAAAAACAAATAAAAAGCATTGAGAAACAAGAGAGGATAATTCTCAGAAAAATCCTAGGACCAGAGTTCGAAAATGGAATTTGGATGAAAAAGAAACCACACGAAATTTTCGATTCACAGAAAAAAATCACAGATACTATCAGAAAGAAACGACTAAAATTCTACGGTGTGATAGTACATATATCACACCCTCGCACTGTATGCAGAAGTTAAAGATATTATTGTCAGTATTCGATTTATTATTATTATTATTATTATTATTATTATTATTATTATTATTATTATTATTATTATTATTATTTCATTTGCATATTTTCTTCTTCTTCTTAATCTGTTTATCCTCCAGGTTCGGTTGTTCCCTCGGACTCAGCGAGGGATCCCACCTCTACCGCCTCAAGGGCAGTGTCCTGGAGCTTCAGACTTTGGGTCGGGGATACAGCTGGGGAGAATGACCAGTACCTCGCCCAGGCGGGCTCACCTGCTATGCTGAACAGGGGCCTTGTGCAGAGATGGGAAGATGGGATGGGATAGGCAAGGAAGAGGGAAGGAAGCGGCCGTGGCCTTAAGTTAGGTACCATCCCGGCATTTGCCTGGAGGAGAAGTGGGAAACCACGGAAAACCACTTCCAGGATGGCTGAGGAGGGAATCGAACCCACCTCTACTCAGTTGACCTCCCGAGGCTGAGTGGACCCCGTTCCAGCCCTCGTACCACTTTTCAAATTTCGTGGAAGAGCCGGGAATCGAACCCGGACCTCCGGGGGTGGCAGCTAATCACGCTAACCACTACACCACAGAGGCGGACTTGTATATTTTATCATTTATATTTGTAAGCTGGGAGATATCCATATATGTAGGTATGAGTAATTTGTTTTGTACTGGGAAAACATTGCTATATTGGACCCAGGTAATTTGTATGACTCATGCGGACATCCCAGTGTTTGTTGAGATGTACTTGTTTTCGGGATGTTCTATGAGTCATGTATATATCCCAGTGTCTGATCAGATGAGTTTGTTGTGGTAGTAGGGAAGTTCTATGACTCATGTGGAACACCCGAGCGTTTGTTTATGTCTTGGGAGCATGAAGAAGCTCAGGGCAACCCTGAACGGTGGATCACTCATGATTGGCTGGCATGGACCAATCCAGACGTATTATGTGAGAGGAAGGGGAATGCTGATGGCTATAAATGTTGATCAAACGGCGGGAACCACAACTGACACACTGTACGGGAAGGAAGTGGTGCTGATACACGGTGCTGGAGTGACACGGCTGCAATGGACTGGACTTCAAACGTTCGAGGAGCGTAGTCTTGTTATGTTCGTGGAAAGTTGCTGATAGACGGATTGTGGAGTGCTTGCGCATTAAGTATTGTAGCACTTGTGGCGGCCTGGCATTATATGTTGGTGAAAACTATCTCAGACTTTCCATAATTTATGTTCAGGGTCGACAAGCGTGTGTTACTTAAATGTATATATCTTTACAACAAGTGTTAAAGTCTGTGACAATTACAAGAAATTTATCTTCCTGATATACCATCGACAGTCCTTCTCTGGGGAGTTCGCACCAATAGAAAATCTACCGAGCGTACTTCAATTGGTTAGTCGCTAATCTTCTTTTCGCTTGATAACGGGTTACATCGTAGTTAATGTTTAAGACTGTTTAAACAAGAATGTTCTGTTTTATTGACTTCCGTCTCCTGGAAGAACTCATGTAAGACAAAATACAACGACCTGGTGACTATAAAGACTGTTATAAGTTAAAACGAACGAAAGAAAAATAAGATTGTAGATTTACGTGACTGTTTATGACGTAATTATAGCCGCATCAATTAGAAATGCATAGATATTAATTCAAACTTACATGTATATACTGAAGATTATTATATCGGTAGTGGACAGTTTTCTTTATTATTATTATTATTATTATTATTATTATTATTATTATTTTTATTATTATTATTATTGATTCGTTGTGCCCAATTGTGGAGCGCGTTTGAACTTATTTTGCACAATGTTTCTTCTTCTTTTCTTCCCAATATCTCTTCATTTTTTCACTGTGTTCCTTTCTGCGTGTTTCTGTCCAGCCTGTATTTTTTCTTGTTGGTTTCTCTGCAAATTTATGTTTGCTTACTAAGCTTCTAAATTTCATTCTATCTTGAATGGTTTCGTCCTCAATACCCATTTCTTGTAGATCTTCATGAATTTCTGCTAACCAATTGTTGCGGATTTTCAGGGTTAGAGCTAGATTTAGAATTTTCTTTGTCAGCCTGTAGTTATCCATTCTGTGTAGGTGTCCATTGTAACTATTTGATGACACTGATAAACAAAATCATGAATAATATATAAATAAAATATGTAAATAAATAACATTACTCAAAAACTTAATAAAATCAATAAACATAATGAACCGAAATGTCCGTAGTATGGGCGCCAGAGTTCACCAGAATGGATCCCTCGAATTGTGATAGAGCATGATAAACTTTATATCCCAGGGCGTGTACATAATGCTGCGTACTGGTACATCTGCTGCAGGCCTTACCTAACCTCCTGAAAACGACTAAATAGGTAGGAACTGCACCTAGATTCATCAATAACTCCACTGATTCTAAAATAGCTAACTATATTCTTAACAAAATCCGTGCATGCGCACCTCATCAACACACAAATTTATACATATAATACACACATAAAATATTGCTGGAAATATACCCTTCACTGTCTCTGTATCAATACTACTTGCCAATTCTCATAATCAGCACTTCTAAAATCACATAGATACTGTACCTCGTAATACTGTGTTCACAGACTTTAACACTTGTTGTAAAGATATATACATTTAAGTAACACACGCTTGTGTGTAACTGTCTATTACCGATATAATAATCTTCAGTATATACATGTAGTCGGCCCCGTGGTGTAGGGGGAAGCGTGCCTGCCTCTTACCCGGAGGTTCCGGGTTCGATTCCCGACCAGGTCAGGGATTTTTACCTGGACCTGAGGGCTGGTTCGAGGTCCACTCAGCCTACGTGATTAGAATTGAGGAGCTATCTGACGGTGAGATAGCGGCCCCGGTCTCGAAAGCCAAGAATAACGGCCGAGAGGATTCGTCGTGCTGACCACACGACACCTCGCAATCTGCAGGCCTTCGGGCTGAGCAGCGGTCGCTTGGTAGGCCAAGGCACTTCAAGGGCTGTAGTGCCATGGGGCTTGGTTTGGTTTGGTTTTTAAATACATGTAAGTTTGAATTTGTATCTATGTATATCTAAGCTGCGACTGTGTTCCCTATAAAAACAGTCTTTGTCCATCATTCACATGACTTTGCATGGTGTGACAGATTCAGATGGAATAGGTATGAGCTAACAAAAGCTCACGCTGACAATGGTGCCGCCTCTTCAAAGAAAACATTTTGTAAGTGAATTCTATTCCAGGAAAAACATTTCATTTCCTCAATATTTCTGATAATGTGGATCGTTCGCTTGTGTCAATATTACGCACTCTGTGTGTGCTTATCACCGAATATTTACACGGTCCAAACTGGAAATATCGACATCAGAAACGGTTGTTCATTGACTGAATATTCAGAGTTTTGGCCTTCTGTTCAGAGGGACCCGGGTTCGATTCCCGGGCAACTTGGGGAGTTAACTGCGTGTAATTAATCCTTCGGGCTTGAGGACTAGGTATTTGTATTCGTCTAAGGGCCGGTATTATAATAGAGGTTTAAACTGTTGGTTCAGTTTAAACTTCGGTTTATCTGTTAGTCATGTATTATAAAACTTAATCTTAAGTATAACTAGAGATTAATTTTACTGCCACTCATCACCGTTTAAACTGAAGTTTAAGAATACATAACCTTACAACTTGGCAGAACGAATGGATCTCGAAGATATTGTTGAGTTGTTTGAAGAAATACTAAGAAGTGGTTCAAATTATTGAACGACCACGGGCACTACGAGTTTTCCTAGCAAGGGCACGTCACTTTCATGTATGGAATGAAAAATAGTTTTTAATAGGTTTAGGCTTACAAAACAGACTGGCATAACCCTATTTCAGCAAACTGGAGCTAGAATGAAGCATGCAACGAAAAGGTAAGAATGTAAAAATGACTTTTTGAACTGTTTGAATGTAAATTTTAGAAAATAAAGTAACTTCCTTCTGTTTCAGAAATCATGCTGTAGAACCCCTCAGTCAGCTACTAATAGCACTGCGGTTTTATGCCTCTCGTAGTACGTTTATTAAAATGGAAGATTTCGGAGGAATTCATAAGGCCACTTTTTCACGGACTATATACATTTTCCTGTACTAATTGCACTAGCAATTTTATTTCCTTACAAGTAAAATTAGGACAACGTTTATTGCTTTTATCCGCCATTTTACCTACAAGAAGTAAACAAAACATTATCGATAGTCATCTTTTCTTGCAAGTCACTGCAAAACATTATCGACAGTCATCATTTCTCGCAAGTCACTGCTACCAAGATCGTATATTTCCTTCTTCACCTCAGTTTAACTTACGCCGGCCATTATAAGACTCAACATCGGTTTAAACTCAAGTTACAGTTTAACTCAATCTTCAGTTTAAACCCTCATTATAATACCGGCCCTTAATGTACATGTCTCCACCTGAACCAAACGGGGCTTGCTTATTCTGCCGCAGAGAAACTGAGAGCCAAAGAAAATGCCCTCAATATTGTTGCATGTGCGTCCCGCTTGGTCGAGCAAAGTTTACGAAGAATATTGTTCCGGGCTGAGACCTTTTGTTCAGTATTCGTGTAGTATGCCCGGTATGTTAGGGCCCTGTCCAGGGTGACTCCAAGGTCCTTTGGTAAAAGGCAATGCTCCAATCGCCTCCCCTCCCACTCTACAGTCAATTGCCTGTCAGCTTCCCGATTCGTAAGATCAAATGCACACACCTGGGTCTTGGTCTTAGCAGCGTTTTGAACATTTTTTTAAAAATAATTTGATAGTTCTTCAAGCGAGGAAGCCATTATCCCTTCAATAGTCTGGAAATCATCCCCCTGGACAGCCAAAGCCAGATCATCGGCATAAATTCCTAGTGAGAGAGGTTCGTGATTGATCTTTCGTATATATGTTAAATAGGATAGGCGACGGACCTCTACTTTGTGGAAGGTCATTCTTTTGGTCTCTCATTCTACTATTCCTTCCGTGGAACTCAACAAACAAGAAACCTGCGGTTCTGCAAGAAAGTCTCGCTGATCTTTATGAAACCATAGTCCTACGTTATGTGGTAAAGTTTGCACAACAGTGTTGTGTTTTGTACCGTATCGTATGCCGCAGTGAGGTCCACGAAGGCCACACGAGTTACCATGCGTTTCTCGAATCCATCCTCAATGTACTGGGTGAGATTTAGACCTGTGATGTATAGTTGCTACTCGGTCTGAAACCTCCTTGTTCAGCAATAAGATGTTCTACCTCCAAAATCATGCGCTCAAGCAGAACCCTCTCAGATACTTTATAGAGGTGACCAATATTGATATCGACCTTTAGTTCCTGGCATCTGATGCAACTTTACCTAGTTTCAAGATGACAATCAATCGGGTCTTTCTCCAAACCTTTGGTATTTCTTTACTCCTTAGTCAGTTAATGAAGAAAGAAACAACCTTCTCCTTCGCGCTGATTGAGAGTTTTTAATCTGCTTCACTCTCATATCATCCAAACCTGTCGCACCGGGCGAGTTGGCCGTGCGCGTAGAGGCGCGCGGCTGTGAGCTTGCATCCGGGAGATAGTAGGTTCGAATCCCACTATCGGCAGCCCTGAAGATGGTTTTCCGTGGTTTCCCATTTTCACACCAGGCAAATGCTGGGGCTGTACCTTAATTAAGGCCACGGCCGCTTCCTTCCAACTCCTAGGCCTTTCCTATCCCATCGTCGTCATAAGACCTATCTGTGTCGGTGCGACGTAAAGCCCCTAGCAAACCTGTCGCTTTGGCTGTCTTGGATTTCTTGATGGCTCCTTCTAGTTCATTCATGGTTATATCTCCTGTGAGGTCACTAGTCTCCATGCCGGGTTGTCTTTCCAACTTTGCTGTGCTTATGCGTCATCTGATTTTTCAGTTGAGCAAACGTTGACAAGCAACAGCTTCCGCGGACAAGTTGACATGGACGGGGTTTTAGTGCAATCCTTATTATTGATAATAATGGCGTGTGACCTCCGGAGAGGCCTGGTGCAGATCGTTCGAGTTGACTCCCTATAGGCGACCTGCGCGTCTGTGAGGATTAGGCTCTGCCTGGGATTAATTCTAACGATGAAGACGGCACAAACACCCTGAGCCAGAGGAACTAACCAATGCAAGTTAAATCCCCGACCTGGCCTGGAATCGAACCCGGGATCTCTTGGACCAAAGGGCGCCACGTGAACAATTTAGCCATGAAACCGTACAAGTGCTCAATGAACAAAATATAAATGTGGTATTTTCCTCTGTAAGAAGTGAGTAAGCAATGAGTGACACGTGTCTCAAGGACTCTTAGTGTTCAGGCAGACTTAAAGGGAGCAAAGTATGCACTCTTTGGTTACAAACCTGTCGAAAAAAAATTAAGAGCATATCGTCGTTGCCGGGACAAAACCTCCTATGTGATAATATTTTTGGAGATGTCCTGACCCGCAGTACATACATTATGGAGAGCGAGAATGCCTTGACAATATTGGCACAATATTGCACCTTGACAGAACCTTACCGGTCAAAGTTCTAAGCTAAAATATTTCACATAGGAGGTTTTGTCCCGGCAGCGACGATATACTGATGTTGATGGCATAAAACTAGTAAGAAGTATTTAATATCTTGCTGTCATTATTGCCCTCAATACATACGCATTTTGGAAATTGCGCCTGTAGTTAGACATTCACTTTATTTACGGTATTTTGAAATGTTAGTGCACACTGTTCAAAGAGAAAGGGAAGATAATGTTCGAAATATTTTTTTCTAACTTGCGGAATGACATTAGGCAGGAATATTTTATTTCTGTGTACCCTTACTGCACACTTCCCTTTGGATAACAAACAAGCAAATCACAGACTGAGCAATGTTCTATCAGATGGTCCAAGAGCTCTTGTGGCAGTTGATACCATTCCTCCGAAATGGCAATCCGAAAGTCTTGGAGGGTCCTTGGTGGAGGCTGACGGGATGCAATTCGCCTCCCCAGTGCATCCCAGGCATGTTCTATAGGATTCAAATCCGCAGAACTCGCTGTAAAATAAGGTTCGAACTATTAGGATATTCGATAAATAAATAATAATACTGCACAGAAGTAACTAAACAGATCTTGGACTTCTTTTATAAAAAGAAGGCTAAACCCAATTGGTTTAAAGAAGTGGAAAAGTATCGGAGAGATCTTAAGATTGCGGAAGACATGTTAAAGAATGGTACAGCCAAAACCGTGACCAAAGACAAAACTAAGAGCTTCCAAGATAACATCAACACCAGAAAACCGATTCAGATATCAGAGGAGGAAAAAAGGAGGAGATAAGATAGAATGAAGAACTAATGGGAGAGAGAAAAAGAGAGCAAACATCTAAGAAGTGATTGATCTGATGTACCCTAAAGATGGGTGAGTCGAAGTGAAGAAGAAGAAGAAGAAGAAGAAGAAGAAGAAGAAGAAGAAGTGTAAGGGACCCTATCAAACGGTGCAATGCGACCAGAAAGATGCCATGCCAAGATTTTTAAAAGTCTTTATCATCATCATCATCATCATCATCTGTTTACCCTCCAGGTTCGGTTTTTCCCTCGGACTTAGCGAGGGATCCCACCTCTACCGCCTTAAGGGCAGTGTCCTGGAGCTTCAGACTCTTGGTCGGGGGATACAACTGGGGAGTATGACCAGTACCTCGCCCAGGCGGCCTCGCCTGCTATGCTGAACAGGGGCCTTGTGGAGGGATGGGAAGATTGGATGGGACAGGCAAGGAAGAGGGAAGGAAGCGGCCGTGGCCTTAAGTTAGGTACCATCCCGGCATTCGCCTGGAGGAGAAGTGGGAAACCACGGAAAACCACTTCCAGGATGGCTGAGGTGGGAATCGAACCCACCTCTACTCAGTTGACCTCCCGAGGCTGAGTGGACCCCGTTCCAGCCCTCGTACCACTTTTCAAATTTCGTGGCAGAGCCGGGAATCGAACCCGGGCCTCCGGGGGTGGCAGCTAATCACGCTAACCACTACACCACAGAAGCGGACAAAAGTCTTTATGAATTCGTAAATCACAGTTTTATAGATGTCCGGCTCCTTGGCTGAATCACCAATGCAGTGGCCTTCCGTTCATAGGGCCTCGGATTCGATTTCCGATCGCATCGGGGATTTTTACCACATTTGGTTAACTTCTCTAGCTTAGGAGTTAGGTGTTTGTGATCTTCTTAAAACACATCTTCATTTACAACCAGCATATAACACTACTAACCACCACTGTAGTAGTGAGTACATCCCTCCAAACAGGGTTGTGTCAAAAGAGCATCCGGCCGTAAAAATAGGCTTAATCCACGTTAGTGCCGACCCCGGATAACTGGAGAAAGGGCATTATTATTATTATTATTATTATTATTATTATTATTATTATTATTATTATTATTATTATTATTATTATTATTATTATTATTATTATTATATAACGTCCAACTAACTATTTTTACGGTTTTCATAGACTGCGGGATGTAGGAATTTTGTCCTGAAGAAGTTCTTTAGTATACTGGTAAATCTAGCGACACGAGGCTGGCGTATTTGAACACCTTCAAATACCGACGGAATGAGCCATGGACAACCCGATACGCAGTTCCGGTCTCCTACACTTGACAGTTCAACAGGAATGACGTCACATTTTCGGTGTTTCGATATGGGTGCATGAGTATTGTTTCCTTGATGATGGTTTGGTAGAACGTTGTTGTTATTTCAACTTCATTAAAGGTGTTCGTTGATATTTCCAAGTGATAACATCAGTGTGTTTTCTGCAGTAATATTTGTTTACTATGCCTTTGCTGGCAGGACCTAGTGTTTACAGTGCACTATGTCTTCTGGTATGGGCTAGAGCAATTTTGTTACTTTCACTGATCTGTCTCTGTCTCATCCTTGACTTTGACAATGTGGAAGTGACTGAGGTATGAGTGATGCTAGTAATGCCATTCCTTATGCAGCCAGTCCCTGCTATGAATGGTGTGAAAATGTTGCTCATAGGGTCGGTTGATGCATGCATTTCAGTGGGCTTGGCAGACTGATTGTAATAGCAACTTCTGGCTCGGTGAGGAAAGCAACGGGAAACTACCTCATTCCTCATTTCCCTAGTACGCCTCTTCAGTGATGCCTAGGCCATCTATGACAGCTGATGGCAGAGCTGTTGAGGATCCAACCAGCCTTAGGGCTGAAGACTGAACATACATACATTTGTTTACTACTGTAGTATTGTAGTTTGACCAGCCTGATGTTACCAATATTATTGCTAGGTTCTGTAAACCCACTGAACTATGCCTTAAAATTTAGCATTTAATACTGATTATGGTCATAATGTGTTAGTGTAGTTGTACGTCGTATACATTCGCGTTCCCTAGCGATAAGGAAACTCGAGATAAATGGATTCATGTTATACACCGAGCTAATTTTGAACCCAGTAAATATACCTGTGCCAATTTTAGACATTTTTCTGAAAATCATATAATTCGGGTAGACACTGCAAAAGGACCAGGCGGTTCCGTTTTAACTGCGCCCAGGGAAAAACCAAAAGTAACTGAGGATACTGTGCCAACAATAGTGCATATCCTAAGTAAACCCTGCCAAACAAAAATCGTCAGAAGAAAGGTGATGAGATATATTTCAGAATGTCTAATGAACTGCATCTGTGGATCCCAAGATAGCGGGTTCAAAGCCGGCAGAGGTAGTCGGATTTTTGAAGGGCGGAAAAAAGTCCATTCGACACTCAATGTCGTACGGTGTCGGCATGTAAAAGATCTCTGGTGATACATTTGGTATTTACCCCACAAAATTCATTAAATCTCAGCCATAGACGCCCAAGAGAGATCCGGTTTACTCTGTCTGCCATCTAGTGGGCCTGGAGTAAAACGGAACGTCGAAATTGACGAGCAGACAGACAGATGGCGTCAAATTGAAATGTCTGTACGCGGTAGCTGAGGCGATACGATTATTATTATTATTATTATTATTATTATTATTATTATTATTATTATTATTAAAATATAGCTGGATATTAGGAGATAGTCTGTTATGTATTACATGTTCGGTACTCGAGTGTTTATTAAGTCATTTGACCGAGCTCGATAGCTGCAGTCGCTTAAGTGCGGCCAGTATCCAGTATTCGGGAGATAGTAGGTTCGAACCCCACTGTCGGCAGCCCTGAAAATGGTTTTCCGTGGTTTCCCATTTTCACACCAGGCAAATGCTGGGGCTGTACCTTAATTAAGGCCACGGCCGCTTCCTTCCCACTCCTAGCCCTTTCCTGTCCCATCGTCGCCATAAGACTTATCTGTGTCGGTGCGACGTAAAGCAACTAGCAAAAAAATGGGAAACCACGGAAAACCATTTTCAGGGCTGCCGATAGTGGGATTCGAGCCTACTGTCCCCCGAATACTAAATACTGGCCGCACTTAAGCGACTGCAGCTATCGAGCTCGGTGGAGTCTGCGAACGGATGATATAACATTTCGCTAGGGTTCAGAATCGTGTGCAAAATGTACTTACTGAACATTAGTACCATACAGTACGCCTGCAAGGGAATAGCAGCCCTATAACCATGCGCACGTTAGTTGGGCTGCAGCAAACGATATTGCAAGGGACTGCTGAATCACGCTGTATATTGAAGAGTTGAGGCGATAGCATAGGCATACAACTCTGTCTAACTCCACGTTCTAGGTAGAACTCCTTTGACACAGTATGAATCACTCTCACTGATCACCGCGCGAGTTGTGCGTGCGGTTAGGGGAGCGCAGCTGTGAGCTTGCATACGGGAGACAGTGGGTTCGAACCTTACTGTCGACAACCCTGAAGATGGTTTTCCGTGGTTTCCCATTTTCACACCAGGCAAATGCTGGGGCTGTGTCTTAATTAAGGCCGCGTGTTTCCCATTCCTAGGCCTTTCCTATCCCATCGTCGTCATAAGACCTATCTGTGTCGGTGTGACGTAAAACAAATAGCAAAAAAAAACCTCTCACTGATCCTATAGTTTGTTTATACAATTCAGCTATCAGCGATATGAGGTGATTTAACACACTCATTACCCTTAACATTTGTCATAGATGATGTCACTTTATTTTGTTAAAAACTTTCCGACAGTCAATAAAACATACCGGTACGTATAATGGAGAACACAATTCTCCCGATATTTCTATCAGCTGTCGTATCTTCAGCAGGTGTTCTCGAGTACCTCCCCGCTTGTCCAGATGGTATTCCCAATATCAAATAGTATGTCAGTCTCTCACTAATAACGTGGAGCATACACTTAAAAGCATGTGAAATGAGAGTAGTGGCTCTGCAATTGTAACACTCATGGAGATTTCTTTCTTTTTTCCTTTTTTTGTGAATGGGGATGATGGCGCACTTTTTACAGTCCTTGGGCCTTTTTCTGTGTGCCGTATTTTATTTCAGAGGAGATGTAAAAGTGTTATTCCTATGTCCTTTGTAGTATTCAGTATCGCTTTCGTTATTAGATTTGGTCCAGGTGTCTTGTTTCCTTTTAGCCCCTTCATTGCGCTTGGATTTAACTCCCAAGGATGCAGGTTCTTACAAGTCTCCATAACTGTGATTTTCATACTCATGTTATTGGTCTTCTTTATACGAGTTTAGACAATATGCACTTACTGCCTTCACTCCCCATATCTCTTCTCACCATAATTTTTCGCCTGGCAAATTGTCCGCATTTCTCACTATGATTTCCGCCATCAAAGTTGATAGCAACTTCACTCTTATTGGCCTAATCCCTCTTGCTTTTCCGACCCTTTCAACATCGACAATATCCACTTCGCTAAAGTTGTTCATCTTATTCTGGATTACATCGACCACCTTATACACTGACTGACAGAGCAAATGCAACACCAAGAAGGAGTGGTTCGAAAGGGATGAAAGTTGGGGAAAAAACAGAGACGGCACGGACGAATAATTGATGTTTATTTCAAACCGATATGCAGGTTACACAATGCGCACGGCATCGACTCAGTAGGATGTAGGACCACCGCGAGCGGCGATGCACGCAGAAACACGTCGAGGTACAGAGTCAATAAGAGTGCGGATGGTGTCCTGAGGGATGGTTCTCCATTCTCTGTCAACCAATTGCCACAGTTGGTCGTCCGTACGAGGCTGGGGCAGAGTTTGCAAACGGCGTCCAATGAGATCCCACACGTGTTCGATTGGTGAGAGATCCGGAGAGTACGCTGGCCACGGAAGCATCTGTACACCTCGTAGAGCCTGTTGGGAGATGCGAGCAGTGTGTGGGCGGGCATTATCCTGCTGAAACACAGCATTGGGCAGCCCCTGAAGGTACGGGAGTGCCACCGGCCGCAGCACATGCTGCACGTAGCGGTGGGCATTTAACGTGCCTTGAATACGCACTAGAGGTGACGTGGAATAATACGCAATAGCGCCCCACACCATGATGCCGCGTTGTCTAGCGGTAGGGCGCTCCACAGTTACTGCCGGATTTGACCTTTCTCCACGCCGACGCCACACTCGTCTGCGGTGACTATCACTGACAGAACAGAAGCGTGACTCAACGGAGAACACGACGTTCCGCCATTCCCTCATCCAAATCGCTCTAGCCCGGCACCATGCCAGGCGTGCACGTCTATGCTGTGGAGTCAATGGTAGTCTTCTGAGCGGACGCCGGGAGTGCAGGCCTCCTTCAACCAATCGACGGGAAATTGTTCTGGTCGATATTGGAACAGCCAGGGTGTCTTGCACATGCTGAAGAATGGCGGTTGACGTGGCGTGCGGGGCTGCCACCGCTTGGCGGCGGATGCGCCGATCCTCGCGTGCTGACGTCACTCGGGCTGCGCCTGGACCCCTCGCACGTGCCACATGTCCCTGCGCCAACCATCTTCGCCACAGGCGCTGCACCGTGGACACATCCCTATGGGTATCGGCTGCGATTTGACGAAGCGACCAACCTGCCCTTCTCAGCCCGATCACCATACCCCTCGTAAAGTCGTCTGTCTGCTGGAAATGCCTCCGTTGACGGCGGCCTGGCATTCTTAGCTATACACGTGTCCTGTGGCACACGACAACACGTTCTACAATGACTGTCGGCTGAGAAATCACGGTACGAAGTGGGCCATTCGCCAACGCCGTGTCCCATTTATCGTTCGCTACGTGCGCAGCACAGCGGCGCATTTCACATCATGAGCATACCTCAGTGACGTCAGTCTACCCTGCAATTGGCATAAAGTTCTGACCACTCCTTCTTGGTGTTGCATTTGCTCTGTCAGTCAGTGTATATGAGATCGACTTTAGCCTCTTTTACGTCTTCCTTCACTCTATGTATGAATATGCACTTCTTTATCCTTTCTTGACAACAGTTCGCCTCTGTTTTCTTCAATTTCGCACCTCATCTTCCAGGTTTTTGAATTTCTCTTTCACTTTCGCGATTTCTGCTTCATTACTTTCAGTCTTCGCTGTTACCTCTTCTGTATCCTGCTTTATCCATCTTTTGAAATTTCTTGGACTGGATATGGAACATCTCCTTTAGTTGGTCTGCAGTACAAAAATCCTTCACCACCTCGCTCATTATTCCTTTAATCACCTCCATATCATCCCAGCTCATAATGCCGCTAGCATTGGGGCCGGGATTAAGTTCCACTAACAGCGTCGTAACCACCACAGCCACCAGCACCATCTCTCCTATTTTCTACAGATCACTCTTGTACTCCCTTCTCTCACTTGTTTTCACCTTCATACGCCATTGCCACCTCTCTATAGCTGCTCGGTATTGTTCCACACCAACCATTACTCCGCACACCGGGCGAGTTGGCCGTGCGCGTAGAGGCGCGCGGCTGTGAGCTTGCATCCGGGAGATAGTAAATTCGAATCCCACTATCGGCAGCCCTGAAAATGGTTTTCCGTGGTTTCCCATTTTCACACCAGGCAAATGCTGGGGCTGTACCTTAATTAAGGCCACGGCCGCTTCCTTCCAACTCCTAGGCCTTTCCTATCCCATCGTCGCCACAAGACCTATCTGTGTCGGTGCGACGTAAAGCCCCTAGCAAAAAAAAATTACTCCGCACACTCCACCCAGCACATCTACTTTCGTTGCTAGCTTGGGTTAGACTGGAGTTTAGATAATATGCCTTCCGTACTTCTGCTATTTCATCTACACTTGTTTTCAATTTATCATTACAATTTTCAACAGTCCATATTTTGGCCTAAACTCACTTGTAACTAATTTAATTTTCCTACAGAGATTCTTTGGCTAGATTTTCAGTTCATGCGTTTCTATCTCTTTGTACAGTATATATCTCAGTAGTGCTTTTTTTGTCCTGTTTACATTTGTGTTTTACGTCTTGTTTGAGGTAATATAATTTTTGTGTATTTTTGTGTGTACAGCAAGCTGTCTCCTAGTGTCAATAACTTGCAGTGTCTCATCTGATATCCATAAATGTTGTTTTGTTTGATCATTTTCAATTACAATCTGCTTTACTTCGCACCGACACAGATAGGTCTTATGGCAAAGGAAAGGGCTAGGAGTGGTAAGGAAGCGGCCTTAATTAAGGTACAGTCACAGCATTTGCCTGGTGTAAAAATGGGAAGTCACGGAAAACCGTCTTCAGTGCTACCAACAGTGGGGTTCGAACCCACAATCTCCCGAATGCAGGCTGACAGTTACGTGACCAAAACCACGCAGCCACTCACTTGATCGATCATTAGCACAGAGCTTCTGAACGTGTCCCAGATTTCTTCAGGTGTTCGGTTATCACTGGCAATGGATTGGATTATTCCTATCTTTGCAAGGAATTCTGACGCTTTTAGGCTCCTCATTTTCATATATCTGTGAGAAACTTTGAGTTTAAGCCGTACTTTAGTCGTTAGTAATGAATGCTCTGATCCGAATATCACTCATGGAAGAGTTACCACCGTTTGAAGTGATGATTTCCAGGAGTTCGTACGGTAGATTTATCAGTACGGTGAGGAAATCAAGCGGGTCAAAATTCCAGCATCTCAGTATCTCTGAAAACCTTAAAGGTTACATAATAATAATAATAATAATAATAATAATAATAATAATAATAATAATAATAATAATCATCATCATCTGTTTACCCTCCAGGGTCGGTTTTTCCCTCGGACTCGGCGAGGCATCCCACCTCTACCGCCTCAAGGGCAGTGTCCTGGAGCTTCAGACCCTGGGTCGGGGGATACAACTGGGGAGGATGACCAGTTCCTCACCCAGGCGGCCTCAACAGCTATGCTGAACAGAGACCTAGTGGGGGATGGGAAGATTGGAAGGGATAGACAAGGAAAGAAGCGGCCGTGGCCTTAAATTAGGTACCATCCCGGAGTTTGCCTAGAGGAGAAGTCGCAAACCACGGAAAACCACTTCCAGGATGGCTGAGGTGGAAATCGAACCCACCTCTACTCAGTTGACCTCCCGAGGCTGAGTGGACCCCGTTCCAGCCCTCGTACCACTTTTAAAATTTCGTGGCAGAGCCGGGAATCGAACCCGGGCCTCCGGGGGTGGCAGCAAATCACACTAACCACTACACCACAGAGGCGGACATTATTACTGTTACTACTATTACAAAAGATATAGTCGTTATGTACACTGGTCGACATTTAGGGAAATGTTCGCCATATGGTGTAACCGGAGGTATAGCCAAGGGGGAGTTCCTGGAGGTTAGACGCCCGCCCCCCCCCCCGCCATGAAAGTTTTAAAAGATAAAATAAACAGAAACTGATAATAAACAATGGAGTAAATAAACATTCAGAGACGTAATTGTAGAACCAACAGATCTGTTGATATATTGTCTAAGAAGCCTCGAAAGTTGGATTTTTTATTCTAATCTGAACCTACCATTCGCTGTAAAACTGTTGACCTTGATCGTGTTGTTCTTGTGCTGTATTTTAATGTAAGATTTTGTTGTGCACTGCAATCTGAATATCAACATAATTCACTTTTATATCAGTGTCCTTAAAATGACAAGTCTTACATGCGCGCACCACACACGTACAAGCACCTTCGTTGTGCTCTGTCATCATTTTGTAACTATAACACGCCGCCCATCTGCTACGCTACGGGGTGTAACACAGGAAATATTAGTATACTCTTGGCGAAGTGTACTGTACTAACAGTTAGAAAGCAAGTCGTCTCATTGGACCGGATGAAAGGCCGTGTTTCTTGGAGCGGTTCGATTCGGTTCCATTATGCGGTTGTATGCACATCATGTTGCAGGTAGTATACGCCCACAGATCAACAGTAGTTTGAAGTCTTGATGAGGTACTAATTATCCAGGCAGAAGATCGTTCTCCTCTACTGGCATGAGGCTTTCGTGCTGCTGTATTGCTTATGTATTCTTTAGTAAGGACTTAAACCGGTTCCATGTATAGGGTCCCGGATTCGATTTGCGACCGGGACGGCGATTTCAACCACGTTTCGTTCATTCCTCTAGCTCGGGGGATGGGTGTTTGTGATCGTCTTATTACACATCTTCATACGTATCTCTGTCCGACTCGTTGGCTGAATGGTCAGCGTACTGGCCTTCGGTTCAGAGGGTCCAGGGTTCGATTCTCGGCCGGGTCGGGGATTTTAACCTTAATTGGTTTATTCCAATGGTCCGGGGGCTGGGTGTTTGTGCTGTCCCCAACATCCCTGCAACTCACACACCACACATAACACTATCCTCCACCACAATAACACGCAGTTACCTACAAATGGCAGATGCCGCCCACCCTCATCGGAGGGTCTGCCTTACAAGGGCTGCACTCGGCTAGAAATAGCCACACGAAATTATTTATTCTTATACCTATCTCTCTCTCTCTCTCTCTCTCTCTCTCTCTCTCTCTCTCTCTGTATAAAATAACTTGTGCTCACTGAGTCATCAACGCCGAGCCAAAACTACTGGACATAAACAAGTGAAATTTTGGTGATAAATTTAAATTACAGTTTAATTGCTCACAAAGGAAAGGTTTTTGGATATTCCGTCGCTAAGGGGATGAAAAGGGGGTGAATGTTTTAAATAAGTACATCTATATCTCGAATACTTAAGAGTTTAAAGATGTAAAAATTAGTATTTAAAAATAAAAATAAAAAAGAATAGAAATTTTAAAAAAAGATTAAAAATAAAGAAACACGTTTGTTTTCGGAAAATCCCGTCAAGGGGGTGAAAAAAGGTGAAAAAGTTGTTGAATAACTTTTATGAGGATTCTTATATCTCAAGATCTGAAGATGTTACAGACATGAAAATCGGTATTTGAAATCTCCTTTAAAAATAAAGAAACACGTACGGTATGCTTTTGCTTTTGAAAATCGAATTAATGGGGGTGAACAGGAGTGATAAATTGGGTGAATTTTAAAAGAGACTATATCTACAGTATATCTCAGAAACGTAACAGGTTACAGATGTGAAAACTGGTATTTGGAATCTTCTGTAAAATTAAAGAAACATAGATAATTTGTTTTTCGAATTTTAAAAATGAACATATATACAGTATATTTCAAAATTGTAACATGTTACAGACGAGGAAATTGGTATTTTTAATCTTAAGGGGGAGGGTAAACTCTGCAAACGCACACGGCCTAACCACCAAAAAGCTGGTTCTATTCCTGTGATTGTAAGATCTGCGGCCGTGACGCTATTTTTTGGAATTGTATCTCCATGGGGAGAACAGATTTGAAAACGGAGAATTCATTTCTCCTTTAGCAGATTAGCAATCCCTATTTGCTAACATGGCGGGACCACGCGGTTGGTCTGCCACTGCTAAGCAGAGTCCTGGAGGGGCGTGCCAATCCAACTGATGAGCCTGAATGACACGTCTGGGCGAAACTCCGCAAACGCAAACGGCCTAACCATCAAAACCTGGTTCTATTCCTGTGATCGTAAGATCCGCGGCCGTGAAAGCCATGTTTGGAAGATACGCCTTGTTGGATGGAGACTCGATGGACTGGTGTACACAAGAAGACCACTAGTCGCTTCAAAAAGGACGACCTAACGTCCCCTTGACTTTAAAGATCGAAACAACATCAAACCGTACAAACACCCCGGGCTAGCTACAGAATGTAAGTAATCTGAGGTACGATACTAGCGTCTCCACTTCATATATACACCGCTGAAAAAAACTAGCGGGACAAGAATTTGAACGCGTGTATCACATACGTAGCCCGTAATTAAGATATATACTGTTACTCTGATTCTTCCGACATGTTTCAAGAATGAAGGGAATCCTCCGCATTTCGTTGGCAAGACATAGCTTTGTGGCAATAGTCAATCGTGCTATGCCTCAGAAAGAAATGGACGAGCAGTGCCTCACTCTGTCATCTCGCGAGTGTAAGTAAAGAGTACGTCTCTATACTCTTTGTGTACGTTTCATCAGTCGAAATGAGGTATCTGAATGAGGCAGAACGTGTTCGGGCAGTGACATTACTGCAGGAAGATTGGACTATTGGCGCAGTGTCTACAGAGCTTATTGTGGCTTCATCTGTTGTCGGGAAGGTTTGGAAACGATTTCGTGAAACTAGTACATACACACGAAAGCCAAGGCAAGAGAGAAAACGGAAAACATCGGCCAGAGCAGACCGATATGTGATGAATTGTTCTGTCCGCCGCAGCGCCGGCGTTCTGCAACTGCCCGGAACCCACAAAATGATTTAAGAGCAGCAATTGGTTGCAGTGTCAGTGACCAAACAATACGCAACAGACTACGAGAGGCAGGTTAAAGACCAAGAAGACCTCATCAGGTCCCTCGATTAGCTGTTCACCACAAGAGAGATCGTTGTTGAGAACCATAGCAGCTGGGAGCAGCGTCACTGGCGCAATGTATTGTGTACAGACAAGTCCCGCTTTCGTCTAACGCGGTGCGACGTACATATATGTGTATTTCGTCGTGGTGGTGAAAGTTATAATGAAGCAGCAATCCAGGAAATGGACAGATTTGGCTGCGGATTAGTCATGGTGTGAGATGGCATCACAATTGATGACCGATCGGACCTTCAGATATTCAGAGGCCAACTTAATGCTCAGAGGCATATCAACGAGGCTGTACTGGATCATGTTATGCCCGTTGTAGTTGTAAATCGTCCCCAGTTTATCCTGCAACATGGCAATGCGAGAGCAGCAGCCACCATAGGAACTCTACAGGACTTCGCGATTCAAACAGTTGACTGGCCTGCTCTGAGTCCTGGCCTCAGTACCATTGAGCATTTCTACGATATGCTGGGCCGACAACTTCGGGCCCGTCCTGTAGCACCTTAAACTCTTCAACCACTTTCAGAGGTCCTTATTGATGAGTGGTAGAACATTCTACTGTTCGCAGTCTTGTCAGGGGCATGACTCGAAGATGTGAGGCAGTATTACGTGCACATGTAGGACCTACCAGATATTGAACTGTCTCTTTTGTGTTCTATGTGCATTCACTGAAGGACTTCCCACTTTGGTTTACGACGTAGTGTTGAATTTCTGGTCATAGCACCAGTGACGGCTGGAGGTCTCTCAGGTCTGGAGGGCGGCCACAGTACCTTTACCCACAACACTTTCTTTGCTACTGACCACTACCACCGCACTCATTCAAGTCTTCCGCGCGAAAACAAACTAATACGCTGCTACCAACCGTCATAAAACGCGGGATGCAAACCAGGGGCCAAATTTGAATAAAAATTACTGGTCTCAAATGTTACATATCAATAAAATTATTACTATTTTTTCTTCTTAAAATGTACATAATAGGGCAAACAATGTCTTAAATTATTATTTAATTTTATTGCATGCGACCGTGGAGATTTGGCTGGCGCACGTTTGTAAAAGCCCCTTCCCGCACACTTCATCCCCCCGAAACCGTCCATCGGCGCGCTTCCCCCTTACATCTCAACCCCCTCAAGCGCACTATATCCTCGGACGGAAGCTCGAGAGTCCGTGCCTGATCTTCAACCTGAAAACATTTACCAATGAACTGCGCGCTGAAAGTCAGTCACCTAAGTTTGATATTGCCGACCAGTCTTTCTTATTGATGAGAATTTACAGTTTTAAAATGAAATGTAATTTTCTTAGCATTATTCCAGTTCAATATTTAACTTCAAATATCGAGAGAAAATAAAAGATCCTTTTCGTTCTCCAGGCAGGACACCGCCCGGGAGTCCTTAAGGACCGGCCGCTACTGCATAGCACCAACATGTGTTATAAGAAGTGAACAGGATATGTTGTACATTTCAGTTTAATAAAGGTTTCATTTTCCAGATAAAATGTCTGTTTCACTCCAACAATTCCTGAAAAAGTAATACGGGTGTTTAAAATGTTATCCCTCTAATATAGTTTTTTTTTTAGCAATGTAACGCAGGTTTCCAAGAAGTCAACCCAAGCAAAGCTTAACAATAATAATAATAAATCTACAGTTTTATGAAGTCTAGCTGTATGTAACACACGATTAATCAAACATTCCTGCCTTCTTACTGCACCTCAAGCTACAGTTCCATTATTATTATTATTATTATTATTATTATTATTATTATTATTATTGTACCGGGTGGTACACCTCCACCACCGCCGCTAATTCAAATATTGCGCCAGTTGAAACTTCTCTACAGGAGAAAGCCTGAACTTTAACAAACTGTATTAACTCAACGGTTTCTCGGAAGATGTCACTACTGTAAATTTGGTAATTTTGAAGTGTTCTGAACTGTGTCTATTTTGATTTGTGTTTGTTTGCTCCGTATCAAGAAGTTTGAACATTCTCTAACAGACGTCGCTACCCAAAACTATGGTAACACACTCTGGTGCAATGGAATGAACTTTCTTGAAGAAATATTGTATTCCTAAGTTTTATTTTTACTAAATTTTGTTCTGTGGTTTGTGGGTTGGCAATATAAATCCTTTCTTTCCGCCCGTTTTGAATGTAACCAATCATGAATTTACGTAATTAATTTTCCACCAATAAGGTGTTTCTTCCTCGTCTTGTGTATTAGTTTTTGCTGTTGGCCAATAAAAGTTTGTGGGCGGGTTGTTATCATTCATGAGAGGTCTCGAATGTTTCACGAGGGTATATAAACTGTTGATTTTCTTGTCTCGGGGCCACTTTAGTAACATCTTTCTTAGTGTGTGAATATGTAGCAGGGGGCGGGAAGCGCCTCTTTCTTCAAGCAGCAGTTCTCCTTCAAGGTAATGGCCTGTTAACATCTTCATTTCTTGCTAGCTCAGCAGTTTAACTCTCGGGGAGGGTTCGAAACCTTTAGTATGTAACCTACCTTTTTAAAATGTAAATTCTTTTCTGTCTATGCAAAATCTATAAATTACTGTAAAGCGGGGATAGAGAGTGCTTCACCCTCTCGAACTCCCCTTCATTTTTGAAAAGGAGGTGACGACGTTTTCATAACCGTTCTTCTCTTCTTTATTGTAGTAAAAGTTTTCTCATACGTGTCACCTCCCTAGCTTGGGATTAGCCCCTGTATGATCGGCCTAGCGCCACATAGGTTTTAGACAAAACTTGGTGTAGGAGTGCAAGTTATCGCCTCCATTCAATTTTGTATTTTGGGCCATTTACTTAACCCGTTTTGTTTTCCTAAAACTAAGATTCATCCTCACTAACAAGGATGTTCCAATTAACCTGAAGACCAAGGTTTATAATACGTGCGTGCTGCCAGTTACAACTTACGGTCTGGAAACGATGACTCTGACGAAGGAAAGTGCTCGCAAGCTTCAGCGAACACAACGAGCCATGGAGCGGCAGATGCTAGGGATCAGCCTTAGGGATAAGATCCGTTCAGAGGACATCAGGAGAAGAACTAATGTAACAGACATCCTAGAGATAGTAGCAAAACTAAAATGGCAATGGGTAGGACACGTAGCTCGACAAGACTACAACAGGTGGACCTCTAGGATTGTTCACTGGAGACCATGGGGACACAAGAGAGGCATTGGAAGACCCCTGAAGAGATGGCTCGACGACATAAAGCTGTTGGCTGGAACACGCTGGTTCCAAGTGGCTCAAGACCGAAGACGATGGAAGCACATGGAAGAGGCCTATATCCAGCAGTGGATTGAAATAGGCCAGAAAAGAAGAAGAAGAAGAAGAAGAAGAAGAAGGCCCAGTAGATTGGGTACGATATACCCCTGTTTCTTTATTATGCCTTGATGGCAGGTTGTGTAAGAGCCCGTTATTGCCTTTATAGGCTTGAAAGATCGAGAGCGGGACAGCTCTTTATAGTGTTGTGGTAAAAGTGCCTTAGAGAGGCTTAGATGTAAAGTTGGGAGCTAATGCTCCATGTAATTAAGGGTGTTCTGCCCTTTGGTATCTTCTTATTGTGAGCTGAGAGCTCAGAAATTATATTTGGGGCTCGAAGCCCAGATCTTATAATAACCCCCTAAATCTTGTGATTTCTTTGTACCTGATTTTGGCTTGTTGTTGACTTGTTAAGTTTACAAATTCTATGTCATTGTTAAGTTTTGAAAATATAACCTTTGTTAAAGTTTTAAATTAACCTTCTTTCACCTCTAACTACCACGGATATCTCCGTAACAATTATTATTATTATTATTATTATTATTATTATTATTATTATTATTATTATTATTATTATTATTATTATTATTATTATTATTTTACAAGACCGGGCGAGTTGGCCGTGAGGTTAGGAGCGCGCAGCTGTGAGCTTGCATCCGGGAGAAAGTGGGTTCGAACCCCACTGTCGGCAGACCTGAAGATGGTTTTCCATGGTTTCCCATTTTCACACCAGGCAAATGCTGCGGCTGTACCTTAATTAGGGCCACGGCCGCTTCCTTCCCATTCCTATCCCATCGTCGCAATAAGGCCTATCTGTGTCGGTGCAACGTAAATCAAATAGCAAAATATATATATATATATATATATATACATATATTTTCGAAGCTGCTCAATCAATCAATACTAATCTGCATTTAGGGCAGTCGCCCAGGTGGCAGATTCCCTATCTGTTGTTTTCCTAGCCCTTTCCTAAATAATTTCATCAAAGAAATTGGAAATTTATTGAACGTCTCCCTTGGTACGTTATTCCAATCCCTAACTCCCCTTCCTATAAATGAATATTTTCCCCAGTTTGTCCTCTTGAATTTCAACTTTATCTTCATATTGTGATCTTTCCTACTTTTATAAACGCCACTCAAACTTATTCGTCTAACTTACTATTGTCATTCCACGCCATCTCTCCGCTGACAGCTCGGAACATCCCACTTAGTCGAGCAGCTCTTCTTCTTTCTCTCAGTTCTTCCCAACCCAAACTTTGCAACATTTTTGTAACGCTACTCTTTTGTCGGAAATAACACAGAACAAATCGAGCTGCTTTTCTTTGGATTTTTTTGAATTCTTGAATCAGGTAATCCTGGTGAGGGTCCCATACACTGGAACCATACTCTAGTTGGGGTCTTACCAGAGACTTATATGCCCTCTCCTTTACATCCTTACTACAACCCCTAAACACCCTCATAACCATGTGCAGAGATCTGTACCCTTTATTTACAATCCCATTTATGTGATTACCCCAATGAAGGTCTTTCCTTATATCAACACCTAGATACTTACAATGATCCCCAACAGGAACTTCACCCCATCAACGCAGTAATTAAAACTGAGAGGACTTTTTCTATTTGTGAAACTCACAACCTGACTTTTAACCCCGTTTATCAACATACCATTGCCTGCTGTCCATCTCACAACATTATCGAGATCACGTTGCAGTTGCTCAGAATCTTGTAAATTATTTATTACTCTATACAGAATAACATCATCCGCAAAAAGCCTTACCA